>NC_070602.1:99979019-100111519 GCF_027172205.1 Podarcis raffonei | reverse complement strand
CAGCAATGTTTTAATCACTCCATTTTATTTACTCTCCTCTGGTGTCACTTATAATTGTAACTTTTTATTTTTTTAATAATGAGGGGTTTTTTTCTTCCTCTGTGCATCACACAAAAAAGTGCTGTCGATAATTAGCAGTCTTCTGTTATTACTAGACTCAGGTGTCACAACTGTGTCTCATCCTCATTACAGTAAAAAATTTCACCTATCAGATTCATTATTGCCAGATAATGCAACTGAGAGACTTAGCAGGCCCTCCAGAAAAGTAATTCAGCCAAGCAAAATTATCAGCTAATTATATTTAGAATCAGAAGCCCAACAACTATTTGCAGATAAATTGTATGAATTGAAGGGAATAGATCTGAATATTAAGATTCATAGATTTAGCAGATGATTTCTTAATTGGAATATAAAGGTCATTTTAACAATGGGACTCTGTTGTTTCACTGGGGATATTCAGGAATCAAAACTGAGGAATAGCTGCAGTTGCAAAGGTTTGAACTTAGCACAGAAGAAGCTTGAAGCAGGTCTGAGCAATCTCTGGCCCTCCTGCTGCTCTTGGAACTCCAGCTTCCATCACACCCAGCCAGCATGCCCAATGGTCAGGGATGTTGGCAGTTGAAGGCCAGCAATAGCTCATGGGCCACAGATTTCCTTATCTTGGGTAGAGAAACAAGTTAGGTCATTGCCACACTCCATAGATCTACTTCTGTACCCATGGGGCCCCTATCTGTATTATGTGCAAGCCGGGTTACTGAATGTGGGGTTACATAACTTCCCTCATAGCGTCTCTTCTCGTATGTATACGAGGGATTTGCATTTTGAGCCTGTTTCCAGGTGCAGATCGCCTTTCATTGGGCTGAACCTATATATTTTAAAAATGGATTTGGTTTTTTAAAAAGCTGCATTTTGTGCTACCCATTGTGGCCCGCTCTTCCCAAACCCTCTCGGAGTATATTGGCATGACGTATTTATCTTTGCATCAGAATGTAAGGTCATTTTCAAATAAAAGGATTAATTCCAAATCCTACTTTTTTTTTTTATCTGTCAAATTACATAAATATTGAATCCTGGTTTTACTAATTTGTGAGACGGACAGAGTCCTTGAGAAGGACTCTTCCTACACAGTGTTTTAAAGGTGACTCTTTAAACTGTAGCTTGGCCTGATGTTCTCTTTCAGGGAAAGAGATCAATTTGAAAATCACTTGCTTTTACATAATTTCATGATCTGAGGTATATTGCTAAAATCTCCACAGTGCTTTTTTTTTGGGGGGGGGGAGAGCAGCAATGAAAGCTTCCTTTGAAAATCTCTGCTCTTTGACAGTTATGACCCAACAGTAATTTAATGATCAAAAATATAACTATCTTCTCGGCTTTTAGTAAGTATTTGCCTTTAAATAAGGAGTATGATCCACGAGGATGTGTGTGGAGACCTGCTTTGAAGGATTCCCAGTGATTCAATTAGGACCCTTGTTTCCAATTACACCATACATATTGCATGGTCATGTTCGCAGGCAGCGTTGAGGGCTGGTGCAGGAGGGAGGAGAAATGGGAAGTCTGGGTATTCCTCTCATGTCCCCATTAAATCCTTCCCCCTCACTTGTTGCAAGTTATCCATAATCCTAAATTTGTGCCCATTGCATTTGGTGGTGTCATATTGGAAGTCCTTAAGAGTTCGGTTGTGGTGTACATCTTGAATTCAAAAAGAAAGCCCTACCAGCTAATTTATAGTCAGTGGCAAATACTTTTTTTTCCTTAAAAAGTGAAAAAGAAAAATGCTGGAAAAACAAAGCACACATCAATACAGTGAATATTGACATGGCCTTCATCTTTCACAAAGGGGAGGCGAATGCTGAAGTTAGAAAAGAAAAGACGGTCTTTCAGCATTTGGGTGCCAATTAAAAGAATTTCAGAAAATAAACTTTTTTTAAAAAAAAAGTTTTCAATTTCACTGCAGAATTTCCGACCGACAGATTTTACAGCTTTATCTTTAAAGTTTACTGTATGTCCGATGATTGGCGATTACACGAAGGGGTAGGGGGGCAGAAAAGCTAAAGCAGTTGTAACTCAGTGCATAACTGCATGGAAAGTTTAACAAAAATGCTTTGCTGCAACGATCTAGCATTGTTTTTGCGTTTGCCTGCTGAAGCCATGAAGTTGCAAATTGTGTCTAAAGCGTGCCACTCTGCAAATCGCTTAATAAATAAATAAATAAAAACCCCACGACAAAGGAATGCTTGGATAATGTATTTGTAAGTAAAGGTTAGGTTATAATTAGTAATTAAGAGTATATAGGCATACACATATAGCTAATCTATTATGGGTTCAATCTATTATGCATTGCCAGACGGCCTTACGCAGTGTTTACAGACAGTCACTGAATTTATTCACATAAAGATCATGGTTGTGGCAAAGAGGTAGAAACCTACGCCATGCCAAGTGAGCACTTGAACTAGAGCTTTCTAGGCTGAAATCGTAACTCCACTTACCTGGGAGAAATCCCGATTGAATTTGGCAGGGGGCGCGGGTGGCGCTGTGGGTTAAACCACAGAGCCTAGGACTTGCCGATCAGAAGGTCGGTGGTTTGAATCCCTGTGACGGGGTGAGCTCCCGTTCCTCGGTCCCAGCTCCTGCCAACCTAGCAGTTCGAAAGCACAAAGTGCAAGTAGATAAATAGGTACCGCTCTGGCGGGAAGGTAAACAGCGTTTCCGTGCGCTGCTCTGGTTCGCCAGAAGCGGCTTAGTCATGCTGGCCACATGACCTGGAAGCTGTATGCCAGCTCCCTCGGCCAATAAAGCGAGATGAGCGCCGCAACCCCAGAGTCGGCCACGACTAGACCTAATGGTCAGGGGTCCCTTTATCTTTACCTTTAGGGTTACGGCTCAGTCAGTTTCCTGCTCGCAGCAGAAGCAGGTAGTGCCCAAACCACTTTTTAAAACATTCTCGGTGTTTAAAGATGGGAAGTCCAGGAGGAGCAGGTCTGGCCCTATCATTAGGCAAAGCAAGAGCAGCACCTCAGACAGCAGGTGCCGAGGAGCTTGGAACAGAGTTGTGTGTGTCACCCAGCTTGCCCTGAGCCTCCCAAGCTAAGCACTTGTACTCGGGTATGGTAGAGGATGCTCTCTATCACCTGTGCTTTCAACCCTCAGTTGCGTTAGTGCGCATGGATCGCCCTGTCACTGGGCTGCATTCCAGTACACGGTTACCTGCAATGATGTCTCAGGACTCAGCTATTACAGCTGCAAATAAAATGTTTTAAGTGTGCTTTAAGTGCAATATACAATGTGACACGAGATGGCGATGGTGAGCCTTATGGAGAATTCAATGTATTTTTAAAAACACTTTTTTTATAAGAAGCATTTTCAGAACGTTTTTTATATGTGTGCAGATTCCACCTCAATGATTCTAAAGAAACTTAGATGTGTATAACCGGCTGCTGGATAGCACTGGTGGTTCTTTCATACCAGTTCCTTCATATTTGTGTTTGACAGCATTTTGGGAAACAGAGAGAGAAAGAAAGAAAGAAAGAGAAAGAAGGAGTATTGTGGGTTCCCCACGTCCCCCCAGTCACAGTCTGCTGATTATGAAAACGTGTTGAGCAGTATCTTTTTTTCTTTTTTTTTAAAGGAGAGCTGCGTTTTGATTTATTCAGTGAACAAAACATATGTTTGCTGTTCTGTTCTGTGTAATTCATGTGATCAATAAAATTATCTTTTAAAAAGAGCAACTTTGGCATTTAGGGAGAGTACACTGATGTGCAGGGAATACGATTGTTGCAGCCAACTTCTGTGCTGTTGGCCCAAAATACGCTTTGGGGCTCAATAATGTAATAATGGTACATAATCTGCATTACCCTCCCTTTTTTTTCTTCTTCCCCAGGATAGAAGCTGTGCACTGTGGCTGCTATCCACTCTGTCCCAAAGCTTTGGTCTATCCGGAAATATTTCCAGGTAGTTTCCTACTTCTGCATTTTTTCTGCTGTGGTTTTAATTTATAATTAATTCTAAAACGCAAAGTTTGAGAATAAACTTAAGCAAGAGCAATTGTTTATTTGGCAAGCTACCATGTTAGCGCTGAGGAATTTTTTTAATGTGTTTTAATACATTAGACGAAGTTTATATTTACCATCTGTTCTTTCAAGATAACACAAAAGCAAGTTTTGAAATAGCATTCTTCATTGTTAGCATACACAGTCTATAGTGATAGATTTTATTAAAAAGGTCGCTTCGGAAGCGATAGCTTGCAGATTTTTATTTTTTTTAAGATGACATACAGAGAGAAAAATTTAGGCCTGAAAAATCACACCAAATTATTTAAACAATTTAATACTTAATAATATGCAACCCTGCTACAGGATACACACTAATGTAGTACCAGTCCTTTGAAAAATCTCATCACTAAATGTCTCACATATGCATTGTGTTACATTAGAATAATGTATTTTAATCACCCAAAGGAGATGTCTAAACAGCACAACTACACAGTCTTATTTAGCATTAAACATCCTTGTGAGCTGAGGTAACCTTATAAAATCATGCTTAAATAATGTAAAACACGAGGCGGCACAGAGCAATATGCATTTTTAATTAGTAAAGTGACTAATATCGAGTGTGTGCTTTGAGGTTTTTGTTTCATTAAAAATGTATCTGTTTTTCCTGCAGCTGAATATCTGTATTCTACACCTGAACAGCTTTTTAAAAGGCTTCAGAATTTATGCAAGAGACCAGACATTGTAAGGAAACATCTCTATAAGGTATTTATTCTGAATAGGTATTCCAAGGTATTGTTGTGTATTGAAGAGTACAGACCAAAAAGAAAAAAAAGAAAAAAAGGCCCCCCTCCCCTTCCTTCTAAAAAGGAGAGAAAACCAGAAAACATTTAATTAACATCCTAATGTTTAAAGGAAACATGCTAGGGAGGGATATTAGTTGTTACACTAACAAGGATTAATTACACTAGATGCCAGTTGTATTAACCTAGGGTCTTATGAAATACGTGCGCTTAATGCATGCTACATGCTTTTTTTAATTTATTGTTTTCTAAAATGACTGTCCTCCATGTTTGAACCCAAGAGGCTTATAAAAATGAACCTGGATTAATTTAATTCATTAGTATAAAAGGAAAGTGGAAGAGGGATCCTACAATTATACTAATGAGGATAAGCTTACCTCCCTATCTTAATTTAATCTCCACTGGTGTGTTCAGGTGACTGACCAGGTGAGTACCACATCTCTTCTGCCTCTGTTTTAAGGCTGTTTTGTTACATTTCAAAGAAAACCCTTTACAACACCAGTACGCAAAGAAGAGTATCACATGGCACGGTTCCTGCTCCAAAGAACAGCTACCCGAATCCCCACTTTCTCTCTCTCCTGGAAACATCTAGCAAGGCCGAATGCATTGCACAAGATGTCATAGCATTCGGAGTTTACCCGCTCCCAAAAATGATAGCCAGTGAAGGGTAACAAGAGCAGGAATGCTCATCGTGCAATTGTGACAGGCCGCATGCTTCAGGTCACCAGATTTTGGGGCGTGGGGTGTGAGGAGAGAATCAGAAGAAGTGTGGGTTGTGCAAAAAGGTGTAGGCTTAGGGAAAAGCCCAGGCTCAGTGGCAGAGTCCTGGTCCATGCCCTGGTATCTCCAGGTAGGGCTCTGTCTGATGCCATGAACAGGTGCTGCCAGTCGACGTAAGCCACACTGAACTAGATGACCATTTGGTGTGGTCAGTATAGGGCAGCTTCCTATGTTCCTCCAAAGTGAAGAGATGTGCTGGAATTCAGTGTTGTGCTAAGTGGGGTGTGTTTGCGGAGAACGAGGCTCACTTATGCCATGGGACTCCCCCCTCTTCCCCCCAACCTCCCAAAGAAGATTTAGGGGAGTCGAGGAGGATAAAAAGGGGGAACAAGTCCTTTCATGTAAGTGGTCCTCGTTCCATTCACAACAGCTTAGTTGAATCCTGCCTTGTGGGCATCAGTTATTATCTGTTATTATTGGGGCTCCAAACCCTGAAATATCCTTATGGACTCTTACTTTGTGGACCTTATGAACCTTACAAACTTTGCTTTGCGTTGACCCATTTCAATTTTCGACCTCAGCTGCTTCAACCTGTGATTTTGCTACTCTATGTTTTTTGTTTTCAGTTGCCTTTGAAACCTGGGCAGAGGTGGCTGGAATTCCACAATTGTTTTGCATTGGTATTGGGGGGAAAGGAGTCATTGCATTGTTTCCTTGTGTCTGGATTATGTCTCAGAAGTGTTTGAGCCTAATTTGGGGTGCCAGTCTTAATGTCTAAATTTCAGAACGGCCTGAGTCCTGTATAGGCTGCTTCCTTCCCCACGTCCAATCACAATTCTTAATATAGCCCTTTCTTAATAGTGGTGGCCAACTTTGAATGACAAGGCCATGTAAAACAGCATTCTTGGCAGCTGCACCGCAGATGAGAAATCTCATTCTCCAAAGTCTGCTGAAACCTGAGCATCTGCTGAGTGCAATATAAGGGCCTTTTAGTGTTGCTGTTTGGTAGGTTGATGTTAACCAACTGGAGAGAGCATCTGAATTTTCATGAGCCTCCATGTCAATATTTTCTACTAATTCCATGTTTTCAAATGGAAGTTGTTGCCTGCCTTCAGCCTTTGAAAGGGGTGGAAATAAATTTCAGCAAATATAGATGCAGTTCACAGTGAGGTTCTCTTCCACATGCTTCATTATTCTAGGTGGATACTGTGCATGGTATTGGTCTAATGAAGCTGTCATTCATTTGGAAGGTGCCTGCATTGGAAAACTTCCCTATGGCTCATGCCTTCCTATGTGCTTGCAAAGGTCCCATTCATTTCGGTGGGGTGTGGGCAGGAGAACTTCCCAGTGGCTTTCCCAGCTTCCATTCGTGCAGGAGAATGTCAGGGCACACTATACCCTGAAAAAGCAGATGGTACCCTCATTCCAGGATGCCAATATCAAGTAACTGATATTTGTAACAATGCTAATAAATGCATTCCTGACAATACAACTGGAGGCACATTCCCAAATTATGTTGTCTGGGATAATGGAGTGATATAATGCCTGCTCCCTACCCCAGAAGTATCCCTGTCTACATTTTCTGTACTTCCTTTCCCAGTGTAGCAAATCTGTGCAAGAGAATTAGAGAACTCCACTCTCTCCATGTGCAGTTTTCTCTTGTGACCTAAAAGTGGACATTTACATAAGGACAGACCGAAAGAAAATGTTGTTTCTGCAGGAAATGGTTAAACTTCAAGAAAAAAAAAGAGGAGAGAACCAAAAATGCAATTTAACACCCAATTTCAAGCTCATTATCTTTCATTGTCTATTAACTTGGCAATGGTTCAGAAGGTAGCTCATAATAGTTTAAAATGCTGACTGAACACTTCCACTGCTCAGCATTACTTCTTGAGTCAATACTATTGCATAGCTACACACGGAGGCTTCAAAGAGAGAAAAACAATCCTTAAATTTTTACCTTGACATTCGCTCTTTCTTCGAGTTCAGCTAAATAGTTTTTGCTGCCATGCAAGGGCTTGCCCTTTTGTCGTGGCTGTGGTTCTGCGGCTTCAGTGTGCAAGAGAGACGGGGGGGTGTATGTGTGTTAAAATGCAACATGGGCAGGACCAATGTAGATGCTTGAAAGGGGGTAGGATTTCCAAAATGTAGCTCAGAAGTAAGAGATGTGTGTTATACAAGCCCTGCTCAGTAAAATGCTTCGTTTGCTTCAAGTGTCTCCTTCGGAGAACGTACTCCTTGCTGAATTATTTATAAGTAGAGTTACCGCCACAGACATGGAGTAGTTTATCACATCACTTTGGGCAGCATGTTAATAACTCCAGCTGAATGCAAGTTTTAATTGCTCGTTGTGCAATGGCAGTGGTGAATGGTGCTGGATAGGGCAAGGAGAATACTGTCAGAAGGGTCAACTTTAACCCCTGACTAAGAGCTTAGCTATGGGAAAGAAATGTACTCACTTCTTGAACTCTGTTAATGCGGGATCATACTGTAGAAGGTGTATAGATTTGTTCCTTGTGTTCTTTGCCATTCCAGTGTCTTTTATCATACCTAAGGCTACCAATTGTTTGTCTCATTCTTGGTCATTTTTTAAAAGTAACCAAGAAATGAAACTATTGTGGGACTATGAATGTAAGTTGTCCCCTATGCAGATACTTTTGTTTATCCGTTAGCTTGTTTTACAGTGTTAATTGTAACAGGTGCACTTGAACAAGAACACAAAAGCCCTCTTCAGGCGTTACAATTAAAAGTGTGCCTTCTGGAGTGGAGAATCTCCTATACAGTTGTACCTTGGTTCTCAAACGGAATCCGTTCCGGAAGTCCATTTGACTTCCAAAACGATCAGAAACCAAGGCACGGCTTCCGATTGGAAGCTCCTGCAGCCAATCGGAAGCCGTGGAAGCTGTGTCAGATATTTGGCTTCCAAAAATAGTTTGCAAACCGGAACACTCACTTGCAGGTTTGCGGCGTTGGGGAGCCAAAACGTTCGAGAACTAAACTGTTCAAAAACCAAGGTACAACTGTATTTGCTGAGGCTTCCTGTGCATTTTAGCATCTTAATTTTTCAGGATTCTAAAATATGCAGGAAGCCTCCAGAATATGGAATGACGCCCCCCCACTGCAGAAGATGGATGGAAATGGCAATAGGAGAGCATCTCATGTGGTTGTTCAATTTCCGACTGCAACCTCTGAAGCAGGCTAAGGTGCCTTTGCATTCTGTAAACACCAACAATCCCAAATGGTTGGATTTAAAGAAGTCTGACTGGAACCCTGCTTGATCAGTGTGGGTCTTCCTGTCTCTTCCTCCACTGCACGCCCCCTCCTGAGATTGGGGAGATACTGAGAGATAGCATAGGATAGGGAAACTGGCAGAAGGGAGGGCCGCCTTGCATAAGCAGAAGTGATCTCCTGCTTGTGCAAAACAAGCCATATATCATAATAATGTTATGAGTTTTGGAGGGATTGGGATGAATGCCTAAGCCCCCTTATAATTCTTGGAATAGCCGGGCTAACTTTGTGGTGAGGTGATAGCAGAGGTGGTGGACCATTAAGGTGAACAAAGGAGGGCGCTCTGTGTGAGATAGCAAATGGGTGAGCCCTCTCCCTCAACTCAGGGGTAGTTAGAAAGACAAAGGCAGAATTGAGAACAAAGATGTCAGCAAGAAGCTAGAAGTATAAAAGCGACAGGCTGGGAAGCCAGAGAGCCAGAGTGATGTTTGATGTCTATTTGAATCCAAGGCTGCAGCTACAGCTCCCATCATCCCTGACAATTGGCCATGCTGGCTGAGGCTGCTGGGAGATGGAGTCCCCCAACATCTGGAGGGCCACAGGTTCCCAATCCCTGCCCTCTGCCCAAGGCTTTATAGCCTTATCTCGTTATCTCACCCACCCATCCAAATTCCATTGTTCTACGCCCAGGGATGTAACTTTCCTCCTGGACAGCTGTCCCAGAGGTATTGTATATATCCTGTTTTTCTTTTTGCTTCTGTTTTTAGACAGCAGGAAGAAAGAACGCCTATTTTTAGTGTTGACTAAGGTGAACAAAGTATGAAATACTCTTGTTTGCTCTTCAAGTACTGTAGTTATATTTTATCCTGCCGATATAAAGTGGGCAGAATCATTCCAAATCTGTCTCCACTCGCCTGCTCTGACCCACTCTTACACACCCATTTCTTGACCAATCCTTTCTCATACACATGTAATATACCCACATATTCCCCCTGCAGTCTAACATCCTTGCCCCCCCCCCACTAATAATCTTCAAATGGCCAGATCTCTCAGGTGCTGCTCTTTGCCTTGTGTCCAGGGTCATAGTTCAGTCTTCAGGGGTTGCATCTGATGAAGTCATACTTAAAGTAGACCCATTTAAATCAATAGACTCAGCTTAGCCGTGAGTAACAAAGTCCCTTGATTTCTGTGGGTCTGCTCAGCATGACTTAGTTGAATACAACCCCAGGTATTCTGCTAATTTGCTTGCCATAATTTGAATTATAAGTAAAAACTGGGGGAGGGGGGGTATTTGAATCACAGTACAAAGTGCCCCTCGCTTGGCCAGGTCCCAAAACATTGCCCTGCAGTTTGAGGATACCTTGTTTCTTCTTATTCTTAAAACACACAAACACACACAAAAAACCCCCCACAAAAAACACTTTTACAGTGATTAGTCATTTAGAGATCAAAATGGAGCAACATTCTGGTAAACAAAACCTGAATATCAAATAAGAGTGTTTCATTCTTTTATACTCCTTGGTCATCGGGGGGGGGGGGACTGGTGTTCTTTCTTGCTGCTGTTTTAAAACGAAACAACAGCAGCAACAGGACATATAAAATATGAATTTTTGTTGCCTTCTCTCTGTGTGCGCGCTTTTGCTGCAAGCTTATTAATAATATAATCTAAAACAGTCAAATGCATTACTGCATTAGTTTGTCAATTATATGCAGTGCCTGTGCCAACTTATAAAGTTAGAGGCGAAAAGGGAGGCAGAATTATGCTTGCTACAAAAAGGCAATCAACTTAAGCAATAAGGCACAAAAGCGTGTAGGGTGGGTAAGCCTTAGGTGCATTGTTCGCTACAAAGTGAAGCCAAGTATTACTGGATGTTGATGTCTATCAGAACACAGAGCTCCGAGCATGTTGTGCATGATTTAGTGGCAGTAAAATCCAAAAGCAACACCCTTTCCCCTAAAAGCACACATGTTCATAACCTCTGCTCTCTAAATCCAACAAAATAGGTAAAATGATACCTTTTATTGGATTCACTTCTGTTGGCAAAAGGCTATGCAAACTTTCTCTTGTGAACATTTCAGTGTATGACTCAAAATGAGCACAATAAAAGTTAACACTTTTTACTCCTTGAGTCAGTTGCCTTTTCCGTGGCAGGGTTTTGTTGTTGTGTTTTTAAAATAGCATTGAATGTAATTTGGGATATAGTTTCCCTAGGATACCACAAAGGCAGAGAAACAAAATGGTAATTGTAACAGCTAAATTCACTACTGTAAGACTAAATCCTTAAGCTCCTATCTCCATGATAGGTAGCCAAAGTGTGTGTGTGTGTGTGTATGTGTGTATACACACGTAGATATCTACGCAAGTAGATAAATAGGTACTGCTCCGGTGGGAAGCGGCTTAGTCATGCTGGCCACATGACCCGGAAGCTGTCTGCGGACAAAAGCCAGCTTCCTCAGCCTATAGAGCGAGATGAGCGTGCAACCCCAGAGTCACGACTGGACCTAATGGTCAGGGGTCCCCTCCCATATATATATATATATATATATATATATATATATACACACACACACACACACACACACACACACATATATATATATATATATACACACATATACACACATATATACACATATATACATATACATATCCCTCAAAGTTTTCAAGTTCAGTTCAAGTGGATTAAATAAATTCAATTATTTGATCTAACACATCTATCTTCATCAGTCTTTCTTAACCATGGCTTTGGGTTAATCATAGCATCCTTCTTAATGTTTGCATTTCATTGCCTGCTTTTGCTGAAAGTTTCTTGGAGTTCATTACTGCATTTGCATGGACAGGTTTTCTGGGCTTGGATGAACTCATCCAAAACATCTAAAGTCCCCTAAGTATGACTTTGAGATGAATGCACCACTGAGAGGGTGATATTATGTACACCACCTCTGCGCGCCACCTGTGTGCTGTTGTTTCCCAACCTCACAACATACCTTATTTCCTAGAGCCCATGCTTTATATTCTGTGCTTCAGTATGAAATGGTAGAGAAGCATCAAAGGATAAATACCTGGAAATCAGACACACGTTCAAATGATTTTTTTCCTCCCTGCATCTAAGTTTTGGCATGCCCTGATACATATCTTGTACCCATCCTTCATACACTTCTTAATGATCTTCTACCAAACGAGGCTTTTGAGTAATTGAAGTAGCAGGTTGAAGACTTTATCATTTCCCCACTTCCCATACATTTATTGATAGAAAGACTACATAATCCTTATGTGGGCCTGCAGAGGTGAGGGGATGAGAAAAGGACACAGCATGCTTCCTTGAGAGCATAATAGGACAAATATCCTCTTTCTCACAGTTGTGTTGGACCAGATAGTATGTTGAGGGTGGTGCTGGAGTGGGAAATGGTAATGCCTTCAAGCTGCTTTAACCCCTAGAGAAAGAAGGTTGAAGACCCCACCCTCAATGTGGGTTCCTCTGAAATTCTTCAGAAGAAAACTTCATTCTGCAGTTAGCAGATCTGGAATGTCAGACAAACATCCTTGAGAGACAGCTTGTCAATCCCTCTTGGCAGTATGGTGCTGTGGGGGAGACCTTTGGAGGCAATCTGGAACACATGCTCAGCTTATGTACAGCAAGTGGGAGACCCACCTGGCTTCACATCTCCAATGTCTAGACAGATTGTGCATCCTGGAACTTGTCCAGGAAACCACAACGCCAGTGCACAGAAGATTGTGATAGCTGTGAAGATTCTTTGGCAGATAAACTGGTATGGCAAGCTTTACCTGGGGGAGATAATGTCTGTTGCTGGTGGGATGTCTTCATCAAGTGTAATAGGTGAACAATATATGGTGATTTCTGTTATAATAATTAGTAGCTGCCCTGTGCCCAGCATTGCTTCGGAATTCTAAGAAACCCCCAAATCAGTGCAGTTTTGAAAGGTTCAGTCTGCCATCTTGATTCAAAATGACATCCAGTTGTATTCATAGACAGAAACCTCCGGAATAATCATGCAAGATTTGGTTTAAATCAGTGCATTAAAAACAACAACTGCAGTCCACCATCTTGTTTCAAAATGACAACCAATATTATCCAGACTTAGGCAAAAAACGTGCTCCTTTATCTCAGGAACCATCATGCAGAATTTGGTTACAATACCTTAAGAGAGGTCAGAGTTCATAGAGAACAGATGAGCCACTTTCTAAAACATAAAGTAGATTTATTTATTAATACCCCACCTTTCTTCCATCATGGCAATGTCCTTAGGGTTCCCAAGCAGTATCCCATTCAGGCCCTCACCAGGCCCAGACCTGTGTCACGCCCTTCTGGCCTTGGAAAAATGTGAGTCTGAAAGAGATAACAACAAAAGTGTAGCCCAGTATAGTGGCACCTGCACTTATTAAGGCACATTGCAAATAATCATACTAAGCAGGTACTCCAGCTGTCAAAACACATGCACCCTTCACCCTTTGTGCCTTTGTTTTTTCAGTTGTAGCTTCTATCTATCTGTGGGGTGATTTGTGCTATAGAGGGACAACCACCACCATAGCTTTATCTCACTTGACCCACTGGTTGCCCCTTCTGTTCTCCCCCCCCCCCTTCCCCAAGAAGAAGAAAGTCATAGTCTAGGAAACCCCTAGCCTAGATAAATATTTTGTGGAAGGAAACCAATGCAAGGAGGCAAAGCAACCCAACCACATGCTTAGAGTAGGAAGTAGGAGGCCAAAATCTAGAATGAGATGGATGAATCCTCAAGGGCTGGGAGCAGAGACTGAGTGTGGAAGGGGAGCAGGCTCCAAATGATGATCTACAAAATTTTCTATGAGGATTCAGATTGTTTGGGTGTGCAATCTTGGGATTGCTTTTCATCAGGTTAGTTTTAATTCCCTTGTGTGCTGCTAATTCTTGTTTTCATCCATAAACCACCTTAACAACCGTTCGGGGTGAAAGGCAGGGTATCAATAAAAATATAATGAATAATAATAATATTCCAGCTCACAGGGACCAATATGAAAAGGAAACTCTGGTCGGAGCATAAAGTTATGTGAAAGGTGCAGCCGGGAGCAGGGCCTCCTTACAGAGTGACAAAACCTTCAGTTATAAAAGCAAGGACATCTTACTTTCTATTACAAAACTATATTGGGAATACAAGCTTGCAGCATTCTTTAGGGAGGGAATTAAAACTGGCTGATGAGTTAGAAATGTTTGAGAAAGGGCATCTGAGCGCATAGGGAAATAGGCGAAGAGCCGAGTCTTTTGAGCCCATGGAACATGGCAGGATGGGGAGGAAGAAATAAAACAGTTTTTACAAGGGATGATCGTTTAATTTTACAAAAGGGATGCTGACAGTAGATTGCAAAAGTCACTGGTGACCTCTTTCCTACTGTTTAATTTAGCCGATCTGTGGCAAGCATGCTTCCCCCCCCCCCACCTGCCCCAAAGAAGGATGGCTTTGTTGCCAGACTCCTCCTCCCAAATGGGAGTACTAAGTTGTGCAATGGAATAGGCAGAGGGTGAAAGTACGACCTCTCCACATACAATGAAAATTTCACCATGGGTCATATTTGTGCTGTAATATATCACAAAGAGCAGGTGATGATATTAAAGCAATCTCCCACTTCCCACCATTTCCCTTGCATCTTAGCAGTTGAATTTTCACTGTCCTGTCAGTGAGTGGTTACTGCTTCCTAATGCTTATACAAACTGCCTGGCTTTGTTGCCCAGGTTAAATAGTCTTTCAGTACCAGCTTTCTCACTGGTCAGTCACAACTCGCCAGTGGGATGTGCATCAGTTTTAAAAAGAAAATAAAAACTGCATTTAAGTCGCCTTTCGGTTACAGTGCTACCTCGGGTTAAGTACTTAATTCTTTTTTTAAATTATTAAAATTTAAAAAGAGATTACAAAAATAATAAAGAAATAAAAAAAGAAAACAAAAGATACAAAATACAGAAAAAATAAAAACAGTTTAAAAAAGATCCATCTTTCCATGCCTTGCCTTTCATTTACTTGTTTCCCTGACCTCCTCACACCTCCCTTTTTTGTATTCCAGTTCGAATGGTTAATTCAGCAAATCCTTTCCCTCTTTGTTTTTATCTTAATTCTTTATCTTAACATATTATAACTTTATATTTTCATCTATTAACAATCCATTTTTACATACTCCATTTTAACATTATTGCTTCATTTCATTCCAACATCATTTTAACATTCCTTAATTTTACAATGTTTCTGTAAATAATCTTTAAATTTCTTCCAATCTTCTTCCACCGACTCTTCTCCCTGGTCTCGGATTCTGCCAGTCATTTCCGCCAGTTCCATATAGTCTATCACTTTCATCTGCCATTCTTCCAAGGTGGGTAAATCTTGTGTCTTCCAGTACTTTGCTATGAGTATTCTTGCTGCTGTTGTGGCGTACATAAAAAAAGTTCTATCCTTCTTTAACACCAGTTGGCCGACCATGCCCAGGAGAAAGGCCTCTGGTTTCTTCAAGAAGGTATATTTAAATACCTTTTTCATTTCATTATATATCATCTCCCAGAAAGCCTTAATCCTTGGGCACGTCCACCAAAGGTGAAAGAATGTGCCTTCATTATCTTTACATTTCCAACATTTATTATCGGGCAGATGATAGATTTTTGCAAGCTTGACCGGGTTAAGTACTTAATTTGTTCCGGAGGTCCGTTCTAAACCTGAAACTGTTCTTAACCTGAAGCACCATTTTAGCTAATGGGGCCTCCTGCTGCCTCCGCGCCGCTGGAGCCCGATTTCTGTTCTTAACTTGAAGCACTGTTTCTGGGTTAGCGGAGTGTGTAACCTGAAGCTTATGTAACCTGAAGCGTATGTAACCCGAGGTACCACTGTATATTCCTAGGACCCCCATGGGGCAGTAGTTGCTCATTTGCCCAGAAGCAGCAGGTTTGGTAGTGTGTGAGAACACATGTGGGTATGATTTGGAGGAGCGTAAAGTAAATCCCTCCTGCATGTAAATATAGCAAAGGAAACGGGGATAAGCATGCATAAATCCATAGGGTATACTGCAAATTATGGCAAGTATTCACGTCTGACCCAGGGCCAAACTGGTGGCATAGGGTGGGGGAGCAAACTGGCATCCCCAGGCCCCCTGTTTGCTTGCCTTGCTGCCAACCTGGGCCTGCAGAAGTCTTTCATGGAGAACAGTGCTGCTACACATGAGGCCAAAAAATGAGGTCCTTTCTTAGAGTGAGGCCTTCTGGGCAGAGTCATTACCTAAGTTTTAAGATGTCACAGGCATTCTCCTTCAACCAACTCACCAGAATGTTTTGCTCTAAGGAGTGGCCAACCCCAATCTGCAACTTCTTCAGAGCAAGGAGGAGAGATAGACAGCACTGCTGCCACAGCAGCAGAAAAAGTAAGCAGGGGAGAGGGAGGGAGGTGGGTGAAGTGAGGTCGTATGGCGGCAGAGAGGAGCAGGCAGCAGGAGGAGATGATGGGGTGATGATCAACCCTTGGTTTAGCCCTACCTTAGTTACTTGGGTTTCAGGGATACATGGCAGGCAGCTTCATGGTTCCTGCTAATAGATTGCAGGTGGAGCCAAGTGTGCAGTGCCCTGGGCCTCCAAAATTGTGCGGGCACCCCTACTCCCAACATCATAATCATTCAGCGACGCGGACTTATAAAAAATATTGGGGGGGCCCGGGAAAGCTCATGAATAATAAATAAGCTCATGAATATGCAAATAAAGTGGCGCCGCCTCCTCGTGAGCGAATAGGGGAGAGCGTGCTGCGCCTATTAATCAGCTCCAAAGGAAATTGGGTGGAGCTTTTGCTCGGGAGGGAGGGCAGGAGGCATGCAGCCCGCCCCCCCTGTGCATTTTGGGCTGGGGGAGGGGCGGCGATGGCGCTCTGCTGGAGGGGCGCCGGAGATTATTGGGGGGGCGGAGCCCCCCCAAACGAATTTTTGAGGGGGCTCGGGCCCCCTCAAGCCCCATGGAGTCGGCGCCTATGTAATCATTGCTTAATGCAGCTCTGGAGGCGTGGGACCAAGTGAGATTTGGTCCATGGCAAGAGCAAGGGAGGGTGGGGGTTAAACCTTCCTACCTTGTGCCATTTCTCCTACTTAACAACTCCCTTTAAAAAAAAGCTGCTATAAGCTGTGAAATGGAAAACCCAACGGGTACCCATTTATCTCCCATCTGCAGCTAATAGCATCTTAATAGGGGTTAATTTAAATTGTGGGAGCAGAAAGGGGTAAACCACACTGTGGGCCCCTAATCCATATCGATCTCCCCTGCCCCACCTTCCCTGCAGCTGCTTTTGGGGGGGGGGATGTCAGGAATTCTGATCACAGAACTCCCACATTGCATCCTGATTGGTCCTTGGCCTGTCTATCAGAATGGGTGTTTGCCTAGCAGTGGGTGAGCCACCAAATTGATTTATAGGTGTTATGTACTGAGTTGAATAGGATCCAAACTGCAGCAGTCTGATTGGTCCTAGAACAATGCAGCAGTATGATTGGTTGGCAGGAACTACCCAATCATGCTCCAGATATAAGTGAATCCACAACCTGATTGGCTTACAGTAGAATTCAAGAATTAGCCAATCATGTGCAGCCCATTGTGTAAATAATGTATATAAAGCAGATACTTTGAGGGGACTTCCATTCATTCCTCCTCACCACTATGAGCTGAATAAAGAGCATGAAATCACTTTTGCGACTCTGAGTATATTTCAATAGGGATCAGCAATTCCCAGATCAGCAGGCTCATGACACTGTAGCACAGTGGACTAAGGTATGGTCGCTGCCAAATCAACTTTTTTTTAAAAGGAAGATTGGGGAGCTTATTTTGGCACAGTAGTAAGGTACTGTAATGACTGCTTTTTCCTATTGAGCTATCCCATCCTATAATGGAATAAAACATCTGGCATTCCTAAGGTGAGGTTATTTCAGAACAGTGATTGAAACCAATAGGGTAGGCTGAGAACACAAACAAAATTCCTTTAAGAGTTTTGTTTTTAAATGGGAATGATCAATGCAGTTCACTGAACATCAGTAACAAATCACTTCTCCAACCCTGGAGTCAGATGCAAACCTTCACTTGTGGTGGTGGTGGGGGTGGAATGTGTCTTTCTGAGTATCTGGCCCCATTTTTAGCCTGCCCGTAATTATTTAATGGTGCACGTTTCAAGAAGGTCCAAATGAAGTTGTGCTAAAAAACCTCATGACAGTGTCATATTTTAGAGCAAAATGTTTGCATATGTCCTGCTGTTCAACTTGAGCAATGCTTTGCCTGTGGCTGCAAGCCTGGAGATCTGGGAGTCTTTTGCAGAGAGAAGGGGTGGGAGGGGAGAGCGGGGGAAGACAAGGTAATGAAATAATCAGACATGCTCTTAAAAGCTTTCGCTGTCACAGGTGGAAGCCTCCTAAGTGTGGCGGCCCTCCCTGCCTGATGTCAGGTAAGCTGTTTGCGGCAGAAAGCTCCTGTTTACAAAAGTCATTCTAACCTGGGATTGAGTCTCTAATACCTTGATCCAATCAGAGGGCAGGATTTTCTGACCCTGGTTTTCCAGCAGTATTTATACTATCCATGCGATTTCAGGATAAAAAAAAATCCCCAAAGTGAAGACAATTGTACATATTAATCAAGCATCTGACATAGGATTTCTTTTTGCTCCTACTTCGGCAGCAGGAGGAGAAAACCCTTTTCCCCTTGATTGTGTTGTGTTCACATAATTTCTCTCTCTCTCCCTCCCTCTTTCTCTCCCTCTCTCTCTCTTGTTCCCCCCTTTCTTCCTTTTCTTCCTAGGGAAAGATGTCTCAGTTTTCTTGGGCAGCGCTCCGTGGTAAATTCAGGTCTCTGCTCGAAACAGAACCCCAGGAAGATTTGTGACAGATGGGGCTAAGTCACAAACTTGCAGCCTAAGGCAAAATCTGTAGAACTTTCCAGAGTGTGCCCATATTTACCTGATCAGAGAGAAAAGAAAATCTGCAGAGGAAGCTCAGCCTGGCTGCTTGTCATAGCTGACACAGTGCCATCTGCCACAAACCTGTGGCGGCTTCAGATCTCCAATCCCTGCCACCACCCCGACTCAAATTAAATACAGATTCCGAGAGACGTTACGATGGTTACACATGTCCTCGGCATCACATGCAGGAGACTGTTCAACAACAGAAAAAATAAAACGGGGGAAAAATGTGGCCTGTTGTATAACTGCACTCATGTATCCCATATGTGGTGCCACATTGAATTTCCGGTTGAATATGTTTTTATCCTTTGTACTGGATGACATGGTGCCTGAATTCTTTCTTTTTTGTCGACGTGATGGCAGCCAAGATCGCAGCTTCAAACGCTCGCTTCTTGGCTGGCTTTCTACCTAGGTTGCCAGGTTATCATTGGAGCCTCATTGTGTCCTCCGAGGGCCACAGGGTCTGAAAGGAGGACCAGGATTCTCCTGGACTAATTGGGAAGGCCTCTGTGAATTGTTCAGAGGTAAAGGGCTGCTTTTACACGCACACACACACACATCTCATCTCTCCCCACCCCCCACCCCCTTTTGCAAATTAATGACTCTGTGGCACAGGGGTTTTTAAGCGAAGGTATTAATAAGAGGTCTGGCAGGTATTCCCATGATTCACAGAGCTACATTTGCATTTAATTAATCTTAAAGAAAGCTGCAAGATAAACAGCTGTAATTCAAACTAGCATGGGAAATATGCTGCGTGGTACCATCTATCCGATAAAATGAAAGGTGAGACACTTGCTTTATTTCTCTCAAGGTTGAAGAACAAACAGATAGATGCCGAAACGGTTCCAACAAGAATAATAAAAACTACAGTTATTTTCAACGTTGCTGCCTCATTCTTTTTAAGTGTTGGATGGGGGGGAGGGGAGAACTTTGCATCCAACTTACAAATAGAAGCTTTTCAAGATAAATCGATTACTATTCTAACAGTCAAGCGGCTGCATTTGTTGATGTTAAATGTTTTGAAGATTCAGATAGTACGGCGCATTTTTAATAAATTGGCCGCTGCATTTTTTAATTAGCACATCTCATTCATGTATAAGTGTGTACATCTATCTGTATGTTTATCGCCGCACACATTCTTGTATCGGAGTCAATGAATACAGTAGGGGATTTATCCGATGTGCCAGAATCTGTTTTGCAAATGATAATGAAATCTTAACTACAAGTCCCTCAACATTTCAGCTGTGTTCCTGGGCTGGAGGCACAGGTGAGGTACTGGAAATACTAGAAGAAACTGCTGTGCCTTGGGGCAAATCCACAGCAAACCTCTGAAGCACACTCGGTGCACATTTAAAGCCCATAGCTCCCCCCACCCCCAAAAATCCTGAGATCCGTAGTTTGGTGAAGATGCTGGGGATTGTAGCTCTGTCATGGGTAAACTACAGTTCCCAGGATTCTTTGGGGGAAGCCATGTGCTTTAAATGCACAATGTAGGTCTGCCCACAGTTTTTTAACTGGAAGGCTGTTTTTTAGGTTCCCTACCTGGTGGTTGCTCGGTCCCTGCTCCTGCCAACCTAGCAGTTCGAAAGCATGTCAAAGTGCATGTAGATAAATAGGTACCGCTCTGGCGGGAGGGTAAACGGCGTTTCCGTGCGCTGCTCTGGTTCGCCAGAAGTGGCTTAGTCATGCTGGCCACATGACCCGGAAGCTGTACGCCGGCTCCCTCAGCCAATAAAGGGAGATGAGCACCGCAACCCCAGAGTCGTTCATGACTGGGCCTAATGGCAGGGGTCCCATTACCTTTACCTTTTACCTGGTGGTTAGACAGTGCTCCCTATCCTGGGAAGCAACAGTCAGCAAACATTCTTCTTTACATTCCACTTTCCTTTGTGCCCTTTAATTCACAACAGACCGTGCTGGCAAATTTTGCCTCTACTCTAAAACTGTGCTGTGTGCTGTTCCCTTTTTTTTCTTTTGAACCCTGAGCCTTGCAACTTACAAAGCAGCGTTTAATCTGTTTATAAAAGTTAAGGGTGTCAGATATTACAGTGGTACCTCGGCTTAAGTACTTAATTCGTTCCGGAGGTCCGTTCTTAACCTGAAACTGTTCTTAACCTGAGGTACCACTTTAGCTAATGAGGCCTCCCGCTGCCGCCGCGCCGCCGGAGCACAATTTCTGTTCTCATCCTGAAGCAAAGTTCTTAACCCGAGGTACTATTTCTGGGTTAGCGGAGTCTTTAACCTGAAGTATATGTAACCTGAAGCGTATGTAACCCGAGGTAGCACTGTACAGCAAAACGAGATAACTGCAAACATTCCTGTGTTCCATATAGGCTTAGAGAGTCCAGCACAGTGCAAATGTAATTTCACGATGATACAAAGAACCACAACTGCCATTTGCTTTCTTTAGTTGTGACTTACCTGGGGTTTGTAGGCTAAAATTGGTCTCTCCTTTATATAGTGGGGTGGAGCAAAGCAGCTGTGAGCTCCTCTCTGAAAACCTATACATTTGCACAGTCACTGTAAGCCATAGTTCTGATTCCTGCTGTGCCCTTTCCAGCTCACTAGGGGGGGAACACCTCAGTAAAGCATTGAAATGACAGTTTGTAAATGGCCCAGGTCAAGGAGAAAGAGTAGCCTCCACTGGACACCTTCCACTGATAATGACACTTTCTAATAGGTAAGTGTGACAATTGCACAGCCATATTCCATTCAGCACTTGCAGTTATGCTGCTGCCGCTGTATCAGTGCCAGCCTCAAAACATCAGAGCTCATAGCCATCCTTGCACCTCTCCTTTCTAAGGCCAATGCTTCTTTTGCAGATTTTAAAAATAAAGCACATCAAAGTGCAAGTAGATAAATAGGTACCGCTCCAGCGGGAAGGTAAACGGCGTTTCCGTGCGCTGCTCTGGTTCGCCAGAAGCAGCTTAGTCATGCTGGTCACATGACCCAGAAGCTGTACGCCGGCTCCCTCAGCCAGTAAAGCTAGATGAGCAGCGCAACCCTAGAGTCGCCCGCAACTGGACCTAACGGTCAGGGGTCCTTTTACCTACCGTATTTTCCGCTCTATAAGACACACTTTCCCCCTCCTAAAAAGGAAGGAGAAATGTGTGTGCATCTTATGGAGCGAATGCAGGCGGGAGGCTCTGCTCAGCGCTCCGTTTAAAGAGCCGCGTGGGCTTTTTCCCGAGGAGGGAGAAGGGCACACGCTCCGTGCGCTCTTTAAAGGAAACGTGGCTCTTGGGGGAGCCTTAGCCACGTGCAGCCTCTCCCGGGCAGCAGGATGAAGGCTAAGCCAGAAGCCATGACAGCCAGCGGGATTGCTGGCTGTGAGGGGAGCTGCGCAGCGATCCCGCTAGCTGTCCTGGCTTCTGGGATTCAGAATATTTTTTTCTTGTTTTCCTCTTTCAAAAACTAGGTGCGTTTTATGGTCTGGTGTGTCTTATAGAGCGAAAAATACGGTAGTTTCTATGCTAGTTCCTGCTTCACATATCCTATCCTCTTGTCGTGGTGCCATTTCCCCTGCTGCATGGCGGGACCAGCCCTAATTTGTGGGAAAGCAAGGAGAGGTTCACTTTCCTGACAACCAAATGCTGAGCTCAGGGGTAGAGAGAGAGAAACACTGTATTTTTACAAGAACAGTGCAAAAAGAAAAAGAAAAAAAAAAGGCACCTGGATCTTGCACGACGATGGAATAACCAACTGCAAGCAGTGTACTGGACGAATTCCCTGAAAGGTCTTTGGGACACAATTTCTCCAGCCGTGCTTTAGAACGTCACAAAGAAAATTAAGTTGAAAGAGCTCCAAAAAACAAGAACTATTTCCTACATTGGTTTTCTTCCCCTTTCTCTCCTGCATTTTTAAAAAATGAAATGAACCTGCTTTTTTATATTGATTGTTTTATTATTGTGAATCATATTTGCATTTTATTGGTTTTAATGTGTGAGCCGCCCACAGGACATAGTTAATTGGGCGATATATAAATGCCAAAATAAATAAATAAGCAAAGAGGCAACATTGTAGTTAGTTTCGCTTTTGCTCATTTTGTTTCTCATGTAGTAGATCAGTCAGTGCTGTAATAATGGGGATGCAAACTCCCCAGGAATATTGAAACCAAATGTTTCTCATTAACATCATTCCTTGGATATTTATTTCTATGGATTTCAACTCCCCCCACCCCCCGCACCAGAAAAAAAGTTTGTCCCATTGTGCAATCTTTCAGTTTTTAGACACTTAACATGTTTCTTTAAATGTTGCAGTTTTGAACCGCACCTTAATTTAAAACAGAATGAAAATAGAAAGGGAATACATTATTGCAAAACAAGAGCTAGTAAACAGCAAGCCTATGATAGATGGAATTCGTTTTACTAAAATATTTTAAATGCTTTAACATGGTAATCCGGACATTATCTTGAAATGAAATTTTTTGCCTCTTTGAGTTATGAACCTTTGCAAATAAGGTTTTATAATAGGAAAACTGTCAGCGCTTTAATTATAGGGTAATAAATAGGAATTCTGTATTAACTTCTGATATTTTCTTCCACTCTTTGAGCATGTGCCCAGCTATTGTTGGAAACTGATAATCACATACTGTACAACATCTTGCATTTCCAGCACACCCTTTATGGAAGCAGCTCGTTGCATCCTTCGTGGAAAGAAAATTGAGGGATCTTCTTCAGAAAAAGGCATGTCGGTAGCTGTACAAACCAGCTTTGCATTTTAATGTCAAAATCATCGTCAGAGCCCAAGTTCTGACTCTTGCCAGGGGAGACATTCCCTAGGCAAGGAGGATGCCAAGTCCAAAATCTTTGCTCCAGCTTAAAAAGCCAGCCTAACTTAACATTTGGTTAAGTTGGAAGAGATGGAGTCATAACATTGCAACTCAAGGAGGCATAAATGTTATCCAAAAGCATTTCTAATGAGGAGGAGGGAGTGGAATTTTAACAAGGAGCATTAAACCCTGGAAGAGCCCCTTTTATTGCTGAAGAGCTGCTTGGGCTGTGAGGAATGAGAGGCTGGGCCAGCCAAAAGGATGTGAGTGGGGGGCGGAGAAGGAAATCAAGGTTAAACGAGGCCAGGACGGTTTTACAGGGTTATAATGAAAGCGAGAACAATGAGGCAGAGGTTCAGAGAACCAGTTGTGGTGGCTAAGCATTACATCAGGGAGGGCAGACTCGGGCAGAAAGCCTAAAGAGTGTTTACTAGCAAGCAAGCCCCGTTGAACACAGCAGGGCTTCCGCAGAAACATAACCAGACTGAAGGATCTTTGAATGTGACCAGGAAGAGCTGCAGTGATTTTGAAGAAAGGAGGAGAAAGTCTACCAGAGGAACGAAAACCCTGACCTCTTATGGCATTCAAAATTAAAGCAGCCTTAAATAAAATAAATCTATCTGTAAGTGTGATACATTTTGATTCCGCTTTTCCTGCAAAGAACTCAGGACATCATACATCTTCTCTTCCATCATATCCTTAGAGCAGCAGCCTCCTGAAGTAGGTTTGGCTGAGAGATGGTAGCTGTGGATTTGAGGCCAAAATACCTGGAGACTACCAGTCTGGCAAAGGCTGTTCTACCCACTGCTCTGCGTTTCTCCAAATATATTGACATGTGTTTGCTCTTTTGTTCATAGGTTTGCTCTGTGCAATTTTCGTTATCTGCTAGGTTCACAGTCTGGGTAGAAATGTATGAGGGGTTTCAGAAGAGAGTTCTTGCCCCATAGCACTGCCCTTGCTTTTTCTGCATTCTTCCCTCCTCTGATACACATTTTTCGTTTCACACTTTACCAGGCTGATAAGTCAGGCACAAACAAACCACTTTGCAAGAGCTCAGCTTCTCATCCCACCAATTGAAATAAGAGAAGAGTTGCAGAGAAGCAGCAACCAAGGTCAGTTCAGAAGGCAGCGTTCAGAAGGGTGCGGGCAGAATAGTAGTCTGTTTAGCATGAAAATGTCATGATGAAACATCTTCCTGAGTTGTGCCTAGGCACTTGAAAGATGGGAGAGAAATGTCTTAAGTAAAGAACATGTTAGAAGTGGCTGCTCATAACACTGGGTAGATATTTCCAAATGAAGGTACATTTTGACATTCCGGGCTTTCAGTATGGATTGGGCAGTGATAAATGAGGAATCTAGGTGGAACAACTTGACACACCCTTACTTTTCCAAAACAGTACATAAGAGTCCACCAAGGCATCCCATTCTCAGTGAAGTTTGATCAGCGTTTTCTTCTTTAATGCAGTTGGGTCAGTTGGTGAACAAAGCCAGCAATTGGCTTCTCCATAGGAAATGGAAAGAGGCCTCTGTGCCTTCAATAAGAGTGCAGTATTTACCCCCTGCAAATATTACCAGGCAGCTCTACAGAGACATGGCTTCATTCAGTGGTGGCTGCAAGCCCAATATCCCCGTGTGAGGGTTTTGTGGTGTGTGTATTTTAACTTTGTGGGGTAGCTGGCACTGCACGATAGGAAAGAAGAACGAATGTTGGGAATTGCGCAGGTTCCAACCTCTTTCGGTTCTTTCTCCATCATCCCTTTTGTGGGTTGTTACATTTTTATTTCATTCTTCCTCCAAGAAATCTGAGCAACGTAGATTGATTTGATTACTTACTTACATTTATACCTCACCTTTCTTCTGCCCTGGGCCCAAAGACATTGCTCCCCCATTTAGCTTCAGCCAAGTGGTGCCCCCCATGCTGTCAGATGGGGTCAGGCCTACTGTGTTTCTCTGCTTGCACATGCACTAGTTTCAAAAATTGGCCTGGTCCAGCAAGGTAAGTGAAGTGGTTTTACAGGCTCTGCAATGGTTTCATTCTGGTTGCTTATGTATTTATTACATATGATTGTGTCTTTGCTTGTATTCATTTACACCCCACCTTTCAGCCCAGGGTGGCTCACAAGCACCATAAAAAGCAATATGCAGTTGACAAAAACAATGACCAACTGAATTAAAAGGATTTTAAAGGATATTTTTTTGGTAAGGTTGCAAAAGAAGATGAAATATGGAGTTGCTGCTCTGTTAAAACAGTCTGCAGTCTTTGCTTAGGGTGGTCACTTGCACAGAGAGAGATGACAAAAGAGGATCAGAGTTGCATAAAAATGGACAGACACTGTTTCATATGTACAGTGTAGGTCAACATTTAGTACCTATGACCATCATTTGAAAAAGAAATTCAGTACTTCTTACCATAGCATGTATGTACCGCTCAGTCTGCTGTCCAGTCTTCAGTGCTCTCTCGCCCTCTCTTGCTCTGGTCCTTTACCTTTAAGCCGGACTTGAACTGGACAGCCTTTCAAATAGAGGACTGTTAAAGAGATGAGATATAACTACACCATTCTAGCTACAAGCAAAAGTGGCACTTGAAAGCAAAGCTTTCCAATCGAACAGAAAGAGCAAGGGGCGGTGGAGAAGGAAGAGAAAGGGAAGAGGATGCACCTATTAGCAGCTAGGATACTTACACGTTTGTGTTTCTGGCTCAAGCCAGTTTAGCCCTTGCCTGGCCCAGGAGAGAGGGGGCAGGCGAAGGTTGGGAAGGTGACAGGGGCAGAGTCCTTGCTTCGTGCAAGGCTGGTTGTTGCTAACAAAAGCCAGAGAGAGAGCAGCAGCAGCCTCTTCTCTCTCTTTCTCTCTCTCTCTCTCTCTCTCTCTCTCTCTCTCTCTCTCTCTCTGTGCGTGTGTGTGTGTGTGTGCAGAGCAGAGCTCTTGGGGGAGGCTGGGCTAGCTAGCGTGTGCTCGTGTGTTGTTGCTCGCAGCTATGTTCTCTGGCTTCCACATCCACTTGGCTTTTTACACTGGAAGGATCCCCAGCACTCTGATATTAGGCCAGGAAAATAGAAGGAGCAATAAAAAAAATAAAATAGAGGGTTTTCGGGGGGTTTTAAGAGAAGGGAAGGAAGGAGGGGGCTTTTAATGAATTGGCTTGAGTTAAAGCACTTAATTTTCAGCTTAAAATGCTTGGTGATGGGTAATGATTTGAGGGAGGGTGGGATGTTTGTTTGAGGTGGGCCTTTTTGCTAGTCTCCCTCCCTCCCCCGTCTCGTGAGCACATTGCAAATGGGCCTCCTACACACCAAAGTGTGCAGCTGTGCTTCAATTTCCCCCAGTATCCAGCTACCCTCAAATGCTATCATAATGCATATTGTATTTGCAGGATCCAAAGGAACATGGAAGGGATTTCTCTCTCCATCTCTTTACTCTGCATTGTTTTCGCTCCTTTTGCATTGCTTATCAGACGGCACATGGCGCATGTTCACCTTTAGTCTCTGTAATGGACAAATACATCCCTCCACTCCCTCCAAAAAAAGGGTGGAGAATTTTTTTCCTTTCCCTTTGTAACGACTGGCAAGTTTATCTCTCTGCCCTTCTTTCACAAGGCCTAAACTTGCTTCCACAAGAAAACTCAAGGCTAGGCTGACTTCTAGACAAGCTGCTAGACCACGGGTGTCAAACACAAGGCCCGCGGGCCGAATCCGGCCCGCCAGACTTCGTCATGTGGCCCGTGTAGCCACCGGCGGCCGCCAGCCTTCACCTTTTATTCTCCCCCCCTTTTTTTTGACACAAGAAAGCCGCCTCTTCAGCGCATGCGCGGCAGCCTACAAGCCAGAGAACGTTTGCCCTCTAGCGGCGCCGGCTGTTCTACACAGGAAACCTCCACTTTACATGCATTCAGGAAACCTCCACTTGTTTTTATATTGAGCGCATATTGAGTCCTATAGATACAACCGGCCCTTTGAGGGTGACCAAACTGCTGATGCGGCCCCCGATGAATTTGCGTTTGACACTCCTGTGCTAGACTCTTCTGCTAGGACTCAGCTAGACTGGTAAATAAAAGGCGTTTCATACGTGTTGTATATGCAATATAACAATGTGACACCAGATGGCGCTGTGAAGTCCTGTCTTTCCCTACCAGATTTCCCTGTATGGGTTTGCAACGTGTTTAACTGAATTGCTTCTTTGACGTGTCTAGATCCAGCCCTAGTGTCAGCCCAAGAAGTAAAAGTGAGAATACCTCTGAGCATATGTAGAATGTCTTCAGTTCACTATGAATGTGGAAGCAGTAGCTGCTTTTGCAAATCTCAGTGTTGGAGCACCCAGGTCAGGACAGAATGGGATAACTTTTCCTAAATCTGATCACTTCTGGTGTTTGAGATTAAGCCTTTAGGGTTGCAAACTGTTTTGGCCTGATCCTCTGCCCTGGAAGAGAAGATTGTTCTGCAGAAATCAGAAGGGGTATATTATTATTATTATTATTATTATTATTATTATTATTATTATATTTTACAAAGTATGAAGACAAAGTGACCTAATAATATCTTCAAACTATCTGTTTAGAGGCACAGGAGCCTTGCCCTCCTCGTCATCTGGTGACCTTCCACACCAATAGTCACTTGTCTCTTACACCCTTCTATTGGGGCACTTTCAGGTTTATTACTATTCATTCTGGGAATTAGATGATGTTGGCTATTTAATGAACATTCATGCTTGCAGGGAGACTAGATGATGCATCAAAGCAAGCATTGTCCCACACTTCCCAGTGTATTTTATCTGTCCCTTCCCTTATCACAAAAAGTCTAGTCTTTTAGCAAAGGGGGTTTGTTGCAGAAGAACTTTAACTTTAACTTTGCAACTTAGATTTGCCTGTATGTGACTGAATCCCACCCCCAAAACAGCTACCGTCTGGGAGTGCCTTTTGTCCCCTCCTAACTTGTGAGATGGCTTGCTCTGCATGGGTTTTCCACCACAAGTAGTATGGTGTAGTCCTGGGCTCCTTTTCCAGTGGGAACCTTGTGGGTGGGGGTCTGTGTGTGTCTCTCTTTCCCATCCTTTGCATTTTGGTTGCAGAGAGCAGAACTTCTCATAGAAAACCCCGGCCCTAGCCAAGACAACACCCTCAACATTAAATCAGCACAAAATTCCTCTGGGCTTTTGCAGAGTTCAGCCTGCAACTCTGACGAGGTATCTAGAGGCACATTAAAACAAATCCGGTCAAGTAAAGGGGCAGGCAAGTGATCCATGCAAAGGGCCTGACCTTTGTGGAGCTTCAAATAGAAAAGGCCTGTCTGTAAACAGTGGTAATTAGCCCTTTCAAAATTCTAACGACGATTAAAATGTAGGGATCGTTATTTTGTCAACAAACTTAGGAGGGCAGAGAGAAAACTTCAGTGCCTGCCTTTGCTTGCTGGCTCTTAAAAACAGAGGCACCCAATGAACTGAGGATGGGAACACAAGCAGAGGCCTTCCTAAAACCTTGGTGTCTCATCCATAGAACAAGAGCCAGCCTGAGCTGTATCTGATATTAAGCAAGGACAGGTTGACTCTCCTTCTCACAACAAGGAATCGGCACTGGGAAGCGTCTTTTAACTCTGTAATAACAGGTTTCATAGTAAATGAATGCTGATGGTCAACTAGCCAATTATGGTTTAACTATCCCTTGTTTACAGCAAGGTGTAAAACATGCCTTTAGAGTACAAAGGATCAGACTGCCTAAGCTACAATTTGTCCTTCATCCCATTATGCTCCCCTTAAGCAAGGCTGGCTCCCTCTCCACCTCCCTCCCTCCCTCTCTCTGTCTCTCTCTCTCACACACACATAGGTATGAGCACTGAGGAACATACCTCCCCTCTGTTGATTTGCGTTTGCTTTATTTCAAATGCATATTCTTGTTTACTTTTCAAAATTTACATAAATGTCAGCATTGTATAATTTCTATGTTAACAAAGCAGTGAGCAAAATCCCTTGTATGTTTATAAAATATTATTGTTTAATTCATGTAGTTTAGGAATTCCAAATGTTGAGAATAGGAAGGAGGCCAAATACCATCTGTTTATAGCTATGCTGCATCATCATATGTGCACTTAAAAAAAAAAGCGGGAAAGAGCTTTCTTGGTCAATCCACTGTATTTTTGACTCAAAATTTGGGGGCTCTATTGAATCACTCTTAGATCAGTTAAGCAAAAAGAAATGTATTCACTTCAGAATATGTGTTAATTACAGATCCATGCTAGTTTTGCACAACCCTCTCTCTCTCTCTCTCTCTCTCTCTCTCTCACACACACACACACACACACACACACACTTTCTCTCATTTTGTTTCAATATTCATTTGCTTTTCTGATAGGACAAGATTTGTGTGTCTTTGATTTTCACATGATCATGAGAACTTCAATAATTATGTGATCATGTCTTGGTTGTGTGACACAGGCCTATTTTGGACTACATTAGCAGCAGCATCTCTGTATTAATTTCATTCCCCCAGGAGTACTGGTTGGCAAACATTATTCCCATGCATTTTCCTATGCAAACAGCTTATAGGGCTAAATCTGCTTAGCTTCGGCAATAAGGCTACACCATGATGTAGAATAAAACTTTTCAAGCAGAAATGCCCCCTCTCTTGATTGCCACCTCAATCAGTCCTGTGGAACCGGGGGGTGGGGGTGGGGACAAGGGACGACGACGACGACACTACTTTCACTTTTCAAATTCATTTATTTGAGATGAGGGTACTCATACCTCCATGGGTATGACTCTCAGAAAAATATGCATGTCAACCTTTTGGAAAGATCATCTTAATCAGGCAGCTTGTATTGAGCATCAATAATTACTAGTAATTTTTGTACTAGATTTCCATACATCTCAAAAGTGGTCTGTGAATAACCCAGAATGGTAGCACTAGAGGCTAACATTGTGTTGGCATGAATGCTGGGTTTGCAAACCCTGGCAAGTCTTTGACACACCTGCGGCCTGGATGCCACATGTCCCATATCCAATATCAATGCAGTTCCCACAGTTCCAATACAAAATTTTGTGTTTGTGTTCAGGAGCTTTCATAACTGATACAACAAGTTGCAAGAAGCATCAGCAGTCATCACACAGTCTGGTAGACAGCAGGTTTGTGGAGCTTGGTTGTTGAGGAAGGGGCCATTTAAGTCCAACAGTATTGTTGGTTGTATGTACTGGCATCACATAAAAATGTGATACCCTGGTTTTCCATGATATAATGAATCACACATCCTCTATCCAGTTGCCATATTTGGCCATGACAAGACTAATCTGCAGTTGCTCTCAGAATATTTCTTTTTCTGTTTGTTCAAGGTGGCCCAACTCATTTTGTCTGTTGTTGTTACTCTAGGTGTTAGAGTCTAACATATGAGAAATGCAGATGCAGCTATAAAGCAGTAGTTTGGGGGTGGAGTAGGGCTGTCCACCTGTCAATCACCTGATGCCACAATGATGTCAGCTGATGGGGCTTGCAAAGAACCTTGTGTGGTGCTTTAAAACACCCACAGTCAGCTTATTGGGACTCTTTGCGAGGAGCAAGAATCGTGCCTTCAAGAATTGGCTGGCTGCTCTCCCCACCAATCAGACTCTACTTTCTGCTGGAATCAGCCATACTATGGATTTCCCCTCTACAATTCCCCTTCAAAGTCCCCTTTATATGACCTATAAAGCCCAATGCAGCTTAGGTCCAAGCTATCTGAAAGACTGTATTCCCTCATAAGAACCTGCCTGGGTTTTGATATCTTCAGGGGAGGTCATTCTCTCAGTCCTGCCACCCTCACAGGCACGTTTGGTGGGGACCTGGGACAGGGCCTTCTTGGTGGCTGCTCCCAGACTCCGGAACTTCCTCCTTGAAGAAACTCAACTGGCTCCTTCCTTGTTGTCCTTCCACCAGCAGGTGAAGACCACCTTGTTCCAACAGGCTTTGGGGAACTGATTGCTTTTAATCAGGGGCTGGTGCCATGCTGTTTTTTGTTGTGATTGTATGTTTTAAAATACAGTGGTGCCTCGGGTTACAGATGCTTCAGGTTAGAGACGCTTCAGGTTATAGACTCTGCTAACCCAGAAATAGTACCTCGAGTTAAGAACTTTGCTTCAGGATGAGAACAGAAATCACACGGCGGCAGTGGGAGGCCCCATTAGCTAAAGTGGTACCTCAGGTTAAGAACAGTTTCAGGTTAAGAACGGACCTCCAGAACGAATTAAGTTCTTAACCCAAGGTACCACTGTAGATCTTAGAATGACAGAATTGTAGAATTGGAAGGGACCCTGAGGATCATCTAGGCCAACCCCTGCAATGCAGGAATAGGCAGCTATTATTATTATTATTATTATTATTATTATTATTATTATTATTATTATTTGTACACCACCCTTCATCTGGAGATCTCAGGATACCATCATCTCAGATAGATAAGAACACAAAATATATGTATATAGTTGCAATTCTATTATTTGTTTTTTAATTATTTTTCCCTATGTTTTTAGTAATTCTTGTTTTTATCTATAAACTGTATTGAGTCACGTCAGGGGAAAAGGCGAGGTATAAATAAATAAATATATAATAATAGTAATATAAGATGACCCCAGCTGGCTTTCTGTCACCACCAATCAACTGACTGATGCAGAGAGCAAGCTTCCCTTGCTTGCCCACCTGCCTATCATCTGATGTCATGTATGATGTCAGGAATGGGGCATGTGGGCATGGTTTTGGTGAAAAGGCCTTGTGGGCCAAATTGGGTCATGCAGCAGGACTAATTGGGCCTGCAGGCTGGCAGTTCCCACCCCTGCCCTGGTCTAAAATTACCTTGTTGCATCATTGCTTGCCTTGTGACAGAGGGATGAGCCTCTCTTCCATGGTCCCACAATGTGGTGACTACTGGTTCACTAGAAGAGTAAAAAGGCAGATATTGCAACATCATTCACACAATACCTTTAAACACTTCCATCGAATTGGTGGATTTCATCAAGTCATCAGATAAAACAATTAACATATTTACTCTAGAGTAGTCCTGCTGTTTGTTGGAGAGCCTGTTCCATCGGTTCCCCGCCCCATCCCAAGAATGTGACAAAAACGCTGATTTTCAAAAGGTTGTCAGATGTCTTAAGAAACCACGTTGGGGGAAAATAGCAGGGGTTCCTGAAAACGCTGCTACGTTAAAACTGCACGCTGTGTCCATGCCGAATACAAGGTGTGCTTGCTTAACTGAGGGATATGTCCTTTGTTGTTAAGTCACTAAGAAGATTTGCCTTCCAAGCCCATGTTAATTAGTTAGCTTGTCAAGTCCTGTAGACGTCTTTCCACCTTTAAAAGCAGGAGATTCCCTGAGAAATGGGCTTAAAACATCCTAGCAAGGCCTGGAACGCTGAATGCCCAGATTAGTGGCAGGCTTTGTTGTGCTTGCATCAGGGCAACCCAGCTGCAGTTTATCCTACTATTGCTAATGATGCTTGGAGTGATAGAGGTGGCTTGTGGAGCTTGCATATGGGGTCCCTTCCCTAAGGAGGCGGAATAATAGCTGCTACTCAGGTGGTATATGGGAGGATAAGAGCAGATCTGCAGTTGTGTTTCTGTCTGGTGCATGGTGACTCCGAGCGGCACAATATCAAGGTATACAGTCTGAAGCAAGGCTACATATCTTCCTCTACCGCAGAGGGACCGATGTACAGGTGGAAAACCATGGCAGTAAGCTGGTTGTATCCCAGCCCTGTCAGAACGTACATCTGCAAATTAAATAATTTTGTTGCAAAGCGTTTGCCGTATTATGCAGTTGCTCAACTCCAAGCATTGCTCACTGTGTTGAAATTTCTTTTAACTCTTGCCCTTAAAGCTCCCTTGTGTCTGCTGCAATGTTCAGTGTTACAGCAACTCAAATTATTTAGCTGTGCCCAGTTAGAGGGCTATTGCCTCTTTAGTTGTGATGCAAGGAACTAAAGCTCAGACCCTTTGAAAAAACAGAAGAACCCTCCTCTTCTCCTGTTGCACACTCTGCTACTATATTGTTATCTCCAAGCAATTGGTGGCAGTAAAATGCACCTAAACCTCCCTTCCTACGAACAGCATTAATAGGTTATGAGGAACACAGGAAAGCAAGGAAGGCATATCGAGGGTGGGGAAAACGAGGAGGAAAGATGCTGACTAACAAATTTGTCTTGTTTTGCAGTGGTGAAATGTGTCATTTCAAATAGAAACGGGTATAATTCCAAGTCTGTAAAAGTAGAAATGCCGTTAGGAGTGTGGTGCAGTGCCCTTATGAATGACTAGCCAGGGAGAACTAGATTTCATGGCCTTGGGCGTTTTAAAAAGATAGCTCTGATCAAATGAGAAAACCAATCTGGAATCCGAGCCTTCAAGGGAGTAGCCATATAACTATTTCAGCCCGTAAGAGTGACAGCGGAATCCTAGACCACGCAAACATCAGCACATGCCAGTCTGGTTGTGGCTTTGAATTGCCAGGCGTTTCAAACTAGCCTGGATTTGCCACTTGGCAGGCCGCTACTGAACAGCATTAATGATGATGTGCCAAAAGCCAAAAACAGGCTCGGCCCATCCTGTGGAGTCACAGACATACAATACGCTGAGCTGAAGCAGCCTGAAGTAGCCAGGGGCTACTCTTTGTATCTTAGGAACTCTGGTTTATTCCCTCAGTGTGTGTGTGTGTGTGTGTGTGTGTGTGTGTGTGTGTTTGTAAGTTTCTGCCGAGACTTTCCATAGTCTAACTCTGCCTATCCTTTGCTGGATGTATATGGTGCAGATGAAGAAAAAGGGTGGGATTGGAGGAGCAGAAGGGAGGGAAAAGCTGCACAACAAACTACCCCCCCCCCAACCGGGTCTAGCAGGCCTGGACCATTCCTAGCCTGTCCTTGTAAGATGACCCAGTTTCTCTAGTCTTCCATCCTGTATAAACTGAGAGCTAATGTCTCACACTCCAATACATGAGTGGGTAGTCTTGCAGGGGAGTTGACTCCCAGCAGTATTTAAAACCTCAACAGCCCCAACTCTCAACATCTAAAAGGGGAGAACAGCACCTTCCCAGCCTAGGTGCAACTTTTATGAGTGGCTAGTCAGAGCCACCTGTCAATCAGAACCTACTTGGCTCGAGAGCACCGTAGAAATGGAATGTAGCCAAAATTCAGTTATTCCTCCTGACCATTCAGGATGCTCTGTGCCTTGCGAGGAAGGCCTAGCTAGTTTTCTGAAATGTAATCTTCACTTTCTTAAAGTACCGAAAAAGCCCTTTCCCTTTTTCTTGCCTCTTATCCTTAATAAACTTTCAAAAATTGGCTATCAGGGTTCTCTGTGTGCATTTGTGCCAGACTCAAAGGGATATTTTCCCTTCACATGCCTAGACCATTTGGCTTCACAGTGCTTGTGTTTTATCAGTGGGATTTGGCAGACAAAAGTAAGCTCTGGTGAGAAATGGATTAAAACAGGATGATCCGTCTGCCTCATAAATAGTCACCTTGCACCTTCAGGTCTCACTTCCACCCAAGGGAACCCCAGGGAGTGTCTGGCAGTCTACCTGAAGACCCCCTTGCACAGCTAGACTACCCAGAGTGGCAGTCATGGAAGGGGAGAAGAGAAAAACCCTTTTCCATTACAGCATGTATTGAAATGCGTGTGGAGAGCTACAACCATCATGGTGCCAGTGATCCTGAGCCATGTACATGGCTTAAGCACAGAGATGGGAAACTGGAAGTCTTTCCGATGTTGTTTAGGCTATAATGCCCATCTTTCCTGGCCACTGGACATGCTGGCTGGAGCAGAGGGGAGTTTGGAGTCCCTCGCCATCTGGAGGACCACATATTACTCACCCCTGGTTTAAACCTTTGTCAGAGCTTTTCCACCCAATGTGCTCCACGTGGAAGGTTCCAGCTTGTGAAGAATATAGCAGAGAGAGCACATGATATGATTGCCTTCTCAACACAATTCAAGGCCATCACATCTATATCTCCAGCCTTGCTCTTATGAGGTCAGGATGGCATGCATGGGGTCATCTGTGTAATCTTCATTTTAAAAACACGGTGGGTTTGGTGTCATGACCCCAGACACAGACCCTCACATTACCCCAAGGAAGATGCAGATGAGGAGGTAATCTGGGCTTCAGCACTCAGGAGAAGATCCTCAACACCACCTCCTGGGCCCTCCAGACCTGAGGGTGTAGGCCTCTCACTCTCCTCAGACGTAAGAGGATGAGCCCCCAGTAGCATCCCTATCATTTCCAAAGCATCAAATTCAGCACCTGCAGAATCAGACAGGTCAGCACATAGTTCCTTAAATACTGTATAGCCCTTGTCAGCCTGTATACAGCCTCTGATGGTCCCTGTTCTTTGTTGAGACACCTTCCACAGCTTAGGCAGCAGGGCCAGTGGGAGCTGGCCGGGGTACTGACTTGCTAGAAAGACTTGCCTTGACCTGAAAAGACAGGGCTTGACCTGCTTCTTCTAAGTCCCGGCCCCTGTAGAACAGGATAGTAGGTTAGGCTGACTGCCAGGATTGCCCAGTGATGTTCAAGGGTGGTGGTAGGGTTTTAACACAGTTCTCCCCAGCCCATGTTCAGCACTGCCATACTGGGTCTCCGATCTTGACCTATAAATGACTTGGGCTTAGCTAGGAATCCATATTCCATTGAAATTTCCAAGATAAACTGAGAATGCCCTCTTGACTATTCCATCTGTGTGTCAGGTCTGGTGATGAAGGCAAGGCACACATGGAGGCATTCTCAGTGACAGCTTCGCAGTTATAAAATTCCTTCCTCTTGGAGGCTCGCCAATGTCCATGCCCGAGCATTTTTCCAGAAGTGCTGAGAGCTATTTTTCTGTGATTAAAGAGGGAAATCTGCAGAGTAACTGTGAGTCCACCCCTGCTCTCTGCGAACTGGGTGGTCTTCCTACCAGTTTTTTAAGACATCTGATTTTAGATGTAGTTTTGTAAATAGGCATTTATTCTTAAAATATGTTGGAAGTGGGGAGGCAGACAAACCTAAATAAGCACTGGCTTAAGCAAGAGATCCACCACCTGGGGCAGTTTAATGATTTGGATGGTAAATGCATTGGAAGCAAAAAGGGGCTAGGCTGTGATAGATGTCACCCAGGTGTGTGACTGGCAATTTGCGTGATGTAAGGGGATTTCCTGTGTGAACTAAGGCAGAAGGTTGGCATGCAGGCAGGCGGTCAAAGAGTTTAGGAGCTTGACTGAAGCTAAAAATGGACATTGCATGGAAGAGAGAGATTGAGAGATGTGCTTTGGATTACGGTGTGCTTGTATGACCTGGGAGGGGAAAAGCTTCTGTCTTGGGGTCTGTGCTGATTGTTGCTTGCCATCTAGAGTTCTATAAAGTACCTTATAATGTGCCCTGAAAAGGAGACATGTAAACCAGGCCTGTGCATAATTAAAAGAAATTCTACGAATTTCTATGGGGCGTACTGAAAGAAGGGGTGCGTGGTTACTTCCCACCTCTCTCAAGAGTTGAATTACACATGACTCTTTGATGGGTGGATCCCCCCCCCCGAACCTTATTTTAAAACCTTAAGAAGCTGTGGTAAGTGGCAACCTGAATTGAAAATTTGTGAAGAAGGAAAAATGCTGCTTACCTTTCTCTCTGCAGGCTGTTTGTCTTATCAAAATCACTGAGACCAGGCTATTTTTGTCCTGTGGGGGAGATGATGTGGATATAGGTACAATTTGCAGAGGAGGAGCAACAGGTAAGAGGGAGATGATTAACTCTTCTCCTGTGTGTTGCTTTTCCCCTGCACCCCTTTCCCCAAGCTGGGGTTCCTTCTCTATCCTGTGCTTTAGATCTAGATGCCGATGCCAATTTCTAACGTCAACAAATCCTGGAGTTGAGCTGTTAGAGACATCAAGGAAGAAATTATTTTTCATAATCGTTTGCTACTGTCTTCATGCTCCTAACTAAAGGAACTCCTAATAGTTTTTCCTAAAACACTTTTGATTTTTAAAACTTGACATGGGGTGGAAGACTCTTGACCTCCTCCCCTGCTGTAATTGTACCTTTCAACGTGACAGTATCAAACACATCTGTCACATCACATACACTGATAAACATTATGCATATGCTTTAAAAACATAATGCATGGAAAAGCCTTATGGTTTTCGGTTTCTAACACTTTTTTAAAAATTAATGTTAGTTGCAGAAACAGCTAAAATAAATTCATGAATGGATGAACATAAGTGTCAGTGGTGAGCCAACTATAGATTCTCACTCACCCCTTTTTGGTCAGACTTCCTCAGAGAAGAAAGCTTTCTGTTTCTAGCAGAACCTGACTCTGTATATTTCTGAATGGCTGGCACTTGTGGCAATCATGAAACCGCCTCTCGCCATGACTGGGCAGTGTGCTGATTGGTTGATCCTTGTGGCAATCACAAAACCACCTTCTGTCCCCACCTTGTCCTGGAGCAAATTAAAAACGAAAGCACCTTGGGGTTTTTTTTCTTTTATAAAATTTGCTGAAGAAACATTTAAGTAGATAAAAGTGTCAGGCACCTGACTATAAAAAAAAATAATAAAAGCCCAAAGCTTGCCCAGGGAATGAGAGGAAATATAAATGAAATGAGCACTTTTCCAAAGCCAGGTTTGTAAGAAGTAAAAGCTAAGGGAAGCAGAGTACACCCTGCTGCAGGAAAACTGCAAGGCTTCTATAAGTGAATACAGTAGATCTCATCACACTTGAAGTTACATCTTAGTATTCTCTATTTTTAAGGATGCCCCCCCAATCCAAGCATCATTCTCATTGCTGCATTCTGAAAACCTGTTATGGACCCCTAAAGATTTATCCTGATTGCTGACACATTGCACATACACAACTCAATTCTTTGGGAAACATTATTGTTTAAAACCCCATAGACAGTGTTGGTGCATCACTGCTATGAAAAGACCTGTCTGGTGCACAACTGAATGAACAGTCCTGGCAGCAGGCACATGCAATATGATCCCATTGTAATACTGTTTGATGCAAGAGTATGTTTGATCAGTTACCAGTGATGAATATCATATCACATCAAACAATATGATACAGTCTCATTGTATGGAATTATGGCTGCTGTCAATCAGGCAGTCTTCTGCTCCTTTAACTGTCACCTTTGGGGAATGGAATAAAATGATAGCTACACATACATTAATAAATGAGCTCCTGCATGAATTCCATACAGACCTGTTGAGATTTTGTTGTTCTTTTCTTTCTGTGGTTTCTCTCTCCCCCCTCCTCATTTTCTTCTTTTTAAAACACATACTGAACAAGAGTTCACTTAGTTTATAGAACTCACCATATGAGAAGCTCTATATTACCTTGTTATGCCCCGCTCCAGAATAACAGTAGATAAAACCCACTTAAGTTATATCTGTGGTATAGATCAGAGGTGGGTTACTTCAGATATGAGGGCCAAACATGGCCTGCCTGGTCTGCCTAGACTCTCCCTAGGTTACACCCTCATTAGTCCCACTTTGCAGCCTCCCTGGGTGTTTTTACGTGGTTGGAATGGGTCCTTGAACCCTGCTCATGTGTCTTGTTTGCCTTGATCGCAGTGAGCAAGTGCAAAGGTAAAATTTATATTCTTTGCACCTCCCAGATTTGCCTCTAGTCCCACCCATGACTACCATGTGGCCTCTGGAAGGAAACACAGTCCTCAGTCTGAAAAAGGATTGTCACTCCTGTTATGGATTCTCAGAAATTACCTTGCATCCTAAAGAAGAGTCCTACAAACCATGCTGACTATTCTGTAACTTTTCTGCTTAGGCCTAATAGAGGTATTTCCTGTTGATGTTTTTTTTTTTATTATTATTATTATTATTATTATTATTATTATTATTATTATTATACATTGACCTAACCATTCATTTTTTATTTCCTAGTCTTTTCTTCTTTTTTTGAAAGAATTATATTGGAGTTTGATGAGCATTTCTTTAACATAAATTACCCCAGTAACAGCCTCCATATTGAAATCATTTTCATATTGCTTCTGCTTGTCTACTGTCCTAGTTGGTATATTGCCTTCCTCCACCAGACTACATAAATGTCTTATCTGTTTTGGAGTGTGTGTGTTTCTTGCGGGTGACTTTGAGTTTCTTTGAGTTCCCTTTGTTCCTCACTACATCTGAGTGCCTGATTTATATTTATATGTTGACATGGGCATTGTGGTATGTATGTGCAAGAGCTAGAGAAATGTCTACCACATTCACATATGTCAGTAAATCTGTAAGTCTGGGTTCAACACCCCTGATTATTATAGTGTTTGTTTCTCCCACCAGCTGTCCCTTTCTCTTACCTATGCACAAGGAACCTCTGAGACACCATGGTAGTTACAGGGCCTATGTCTGGTAAGTCACTGTGACAGCAAGATGGTAGACAAGGTGACATTTAGTTTCCTCCAGCAGGACCAATCTTACTTACTTCCCCCCCTTTTTTTTGAGCAAGCATATCACATAGGGAAGCACACGTCTCTTTGTCTCTCATTTTAACTGCACAAGCACACACTCTCAGGTATAGCAAAAGGCCAGCAACTCCGTGTACGATATGTTGCTTGCTGTGCTCTGCTTCTCTGATGGCCTCCTGCAAATCTCACAAGATCTGGTCAATAGTGTATAGATACAGGGAAATAGTGCTGTTGTTGTTTTAGAAAAATCAAGTATTACCAATAATTTAGCCTCGTAGTAATGGATCTGCAGCCTGGGCTGAATGAACCACTATTTATAACCACACCTGCTCTCATTCCTCTCTTGTTTCCTGTTCCTCTTCCTTCCCTCAAGCATTTGCTATCCCTGTCTTTTGCTCCCCTTTCCCCCCTTTGTTGACCTCTTGATCGTAAGATACCTGGGGGCAGAGGACCTGGTGCTTTGTTTTTTCATGCATTGCTGTGAAAAGTGCACTATTAATTTATGATGCCAAACAAACAATTAATTAGAATAAGCTCGCTCAGACTGACTGTTTGAAACAGGTCTTCCTGTGCACCGCACCAACTGCAGTATGCTGCCATGCTGACTTCGGCTTCCGACGAATACAATAGCCTGTCACATTGCCATCTTCAGCTGTCATGTTGTCATCAGGCATCCCAGACTACTGAGGGTCAGCATTCAAAGAGAAGCTCTTCTTGCAAGCTGGGCTTCCTTTCAAGATCAAGCCCAAGTGTGAATCCATTGTGCTGCACCTTATTGCGCAGAAGACGCTAATTTGGTAGATGCACTCTGCCGTATTCTGATCTTGCCTGATCATACAAGCTGTGTGCAAGAGATCTGCCAAAAGTGGTTGGAGTGGCAAATTTCTGCCAAAACTATGCTGTGTGGCATGGTATGTCGTGCTGTCGAATCTTAGGAAAACTATAACCCGGTAAGGTGTTGTTGTTGTATGAAGAAGAAGAAAAATACCACTAAGATGCAGCCTGAGCTGAAAAGGGCTTACAGTCCAAATATGAGACATATGACAACAAGAGAATGGAACTGTTGTTGGAGCATCCTTCCTTCTCTTTAAAAATACTGTTAACAGTAGTGCTTTCCTCCTGAGGTGATTATACCTCCAAGGGCTCCTTCTGTTAAAGAAGTATTTGCCTAAGTCTTCTGGCCCTGTTCCAGTTTGGATAATTACACTCAACCTAATTTATTAAGTTTTATTTGGATGGCTGTATTCGCCCCTTTGCTTGCCTCAATATTGTACAGGCGACGCTGTTAAAACTTCGGCGCGTTTTAGGAGAGGGTGAAGGCAATTCGATTTAGATATACAAATAAGACTTTAATGATCCCTGATTTGTGAAGCTGTTGTACGCATAGCAATTCTGGAGCCAGCATTGTTAGGAGGTGAACTGAAACGGGAATAAAAGTGAATTTGTGCTCCCATTAAGATTGCTTTCAGACTTCAAAGCGGCTGTAAATCAGGCTGCGGTGTTCCAGTAAGCTCACCCATTATCCACCGTAGTCGTGCTGACACCTTTTCAAATCAGAGGATGAGGGTTTGGTGAGGAGGCCTCATTTCATGCAAGTAGTCCCAGTAATGGAAAACGTAACAAAAAGTTGTGCAAGTGTATGTACCACTGTAGTATAGAGTCATTCTTCTTTCACAGAGCCTAAAGTGCATCAAGGTTCAAAAGGGATTCTTCTGCTGTTACACCACCACCACCAACAACAACCAAAAGAAAGTTAAGCATTACTTTGCTTGAACATAAATGGTAAATAAAGGCACTGAAGATTCCTTCTCTCTGAAGAAAAGTTACACGACCCATATGCTTATGCAGCCAGTTGGTCTAAGAAAAGCAATTTTTGACATGCTTGGATTGCACAAACAGAACTATTTCTTCAGAAGAAGAAGGTTGTGCAACATGAAACTTGCTACTTTAGCATAGCTGGTCCAATGCTGTGCACATTGGACAGCTCCAAACTTATCCTATTTTGCTGATTCTGTGTAAAAACAACATGCCCCAAATATACAAGCAACTGACTTCATTCGTTCATTGTACTGACCAAAAATACCAGAGAGACAAGTCTGGATGATGGGGCCATATAGAGGGCCAAGACTTTCTAGGTGGATACCCTTGGAGATGTACCCACATGCCAGCCTGAGTATTTTCCACAAATGTGGTAAAATATTTTGCTCATGCTTGCTTTCAGTACCTAAGGTTATTATGGGGAGAGAGAATACTTTGTTCTGTTGGGATTGGAGCAACAGTCAAATAATGTTTTATGCATTTTAGAATATATGTGTCAATATTTTTAGGTAGATAGGTTATGTGTGTCACTTTTAAATATTTATTATCGGTGCATAAAAAAAGAGTGACTTCAAAACATTAAACAATATAATTACAAAACCATGATTGTCTCTGTTTTTTAATGTGTTGGAATCCACCTTGATCTGTTAGGAAAGAGTGTGATAGAATATTAAAATACCGGTATATAAAGTGAATTGAGACCAGTGGAATTTGTTAGCTGAGATTGACTTGTTTTATTGATTTCAGTGGGGCTCATGGGATACTAACTTTCTCAGTGCAGGGGCCATTAGACACCACAAAAATGAACAGGGACTTACTTGCAATTGACGGCCACAACACAGAATCATATTGTTGTATATACGCTTTGGACCCACTGATTTTAGTGTGACTTGAAAACGCCAAAATGTTGCACAGGATGATGGCAAAGTATAAGAGAGCTCTGCCTCATTCATTTCAGGCACCAGAGCTTAAGGAGTTAATTTTCTGCGAGCTGCTCAGAAGCAGGTCAGGTATCTGTTAATAATCAATATCAAAATCTCAGTCCCAGATTTTTTTTTTTTAAGCAGACTGCACAACTAACAGTTTGGCACAAGGTTGGAGGGAAAAACTGTGCCAGCTGACTGATGAGCACCCATCGTTTTTAATTAATTGGGTTGAAAAATGTTTTGTGTCAGGTTGAATTTAGGAGCTCACTCAGCTGTGATTCTCAGGACATATAATTCCCACACACCCCCACACGCATACCTTGCTGTCTTGCCAACCCACCCTGTAGAAATTCTAGAAGAGAACGTATAGAGGAAATACTGGGTAAGTTATAGAATTATGGCAGACAAGCAGAAGCACTAAAAGTATGCGTCATTTTCAGGAAGGAAAAATGTGTGTCAATATTGTTTCTTTAAAGTTTTTAGCTGGTTAACTTACACAGTTTTAATCAGACGACTCAAAAGAATTATCTAAATAAAAGCACAGTTGACATACAGAGTTGCTATTGTGAGGGCATTAAATGACTGTTGCATCTCCCCCCTCCTCTGCCGCCGCCGCCCAATAACTATAGACAATTGGAAATCTTTCAAAACCCACATTTGCTTAAACGGAGAGATGGACATGGATTGTTTGTGTGCCATCAGCACTGTGCTCCTTTTCAGCTTCTGTCTTTCTCTGTGTGTCAAATTACCACACACTCCTTTTCTTTTTTTTTTAAATAGAGAATTTGTGGAATATCTTGGGGTTGCTCTTTAAAATAAATGAATGTTTCTGTCAGCTTTCCCTTAATAGAATCGGTTCTGATATCCTCTTTGTTCATGCTGTTACAGGCTTCAGTCGAAGGGTTCTTTGTGTTAACTTTTTTAAAGTTACATTACAAAGAGGTTTTAAGATTTCCCAACAGGGTTTTTCCCCCCTCTTTCTTTCTTTCTTTTTTTTTTTAAACAGGAGCTTTTGATCTCAAACCTGCTGAGGCCAATGAAATCCTTACCAATTCTCCAGCTACTCTTCACTATTGGAATTTGAAAAGACCCACCTGAAGGATTTAACTCCCTGCATGGTTTCTGCCATCCCTTTTGAGAGTTCCATTCATGTAGACAGTGAGGGGGTCTAGGGCACCCTTTGTGATCTGCTAAGTAGCCTAAGGTGCCCTTTGCATAAAATGTACTCCCGAGGAAATAAAAACCGGGAGGACACAAACCTATATACCTTATTTCCTGCTATCTTCACTTAAAGGAAGAGTGCAGGGGGGCTGCTTAACATCCTTTGCTACCTAAATACCTTTTGGACATGGGAGTTCAATAAAAGAACTTTCATTGCATCCATTACCCTACTGTGGTGCATAGCAAATTAGATTTAAAAGGGTACTCTTTCCCTTACAGCTATTTCTATCATTTTCTTTAAATTTTCAATTTAGTGTCTAGTGACAGAATATTCCATAATGTACTTTAGAACTATATAACACCAATTATGCTAACTGTGAACATTATTTCAAAAGAATTAGAGTTATATTAAGTTATAGACAAACCGTTGGGGAAAAGGTCAGGTTAGAAGCAGGGGGAAAAAAGCTTTGTGAAAGTCAGTGTTAGAAACTCAGTGATGAATTTCTATCCCCCCCCCCTTCTTCCCTACATTTTGTAGAATGTACACAGCATGGATTTCTTCTCTGAAATGCTGTTTGTTAATTAGATGAGCATAAACCATGTTCCCTTGTTATTTCACATCCACACGTTTCTCCATTAAGAGCTACTGTTGACTATTATCGGTTGTGCTGAAACATTATTTTTAATTTTGAGTCACTGAGTAGCACAAATGATTACCCAGTAGTTGCTTTGTAGATAAAAGATCAGTTAGCTGAACAGCCTTGAAAGAGTATCATAAACTGAAAATTATGTTGTGCCTTACAGGATCTTCTAACACAAAAGCTAGGGACTTTGTGGTATAGGCTATATATTCAACTAAAAAAAAAAAAAGTTCAGTGCAGAGTAAGTCATAAACAAGAAAATGCAAAATTGAGCAACTCCTACCTTCTTTGTCTGCTACGTTTACATTGTGGGATTAGTAAATGAAAAGAATAGAGATATCACCAAGCCCATAAAGAATTAATGGCACTGTTTTTAACGTTCACATTTGATTGAATAAAATGCATCAAAATGGTATTTTTTTGTGTTCTTCCCCAAATATGTAACCTGTGGTTTTTGTTTTGTTTTTAAAAAACTGAATTCTCAATGTCTATCCTATTCTCATAGCTCCAGATTTTGCATCCTTTCTGGTAAGATATCCTATTATTCTGGGAAGTTTTCAGTTTCCTTTACAAGCCCCTGCCACAACATGGAACATGCTTCTTCAGACATGCACATCCCTTGCTACCAGCCATCCAGACAAGCAAGAAGCATTATCAGAACCTGTTTTTATCACAATTGTTTGTTTCAGCACTAAATTAAGGATACTAATATATGGTTGGCAGACGTCCCCGTTTCCCGGGGACAGTCCCCACATTTACATATCTGTCCCTGGACAAAATCCGTCCCCGAAATGTCCCTGGATTTCATTTAATGTCCCCAGATTTATATTTAGGTGTTGTAGATTTATTAGTAGGGAATGAATTTTGCGTGATTGGTTCAATGGCACAAGACATGGGCAAGGCAAAATGGCGGGCGCCATGGCAGCGGGCAGCTCCTGAAGCCCCCCAGAGGCAACTGCGCTGCCAGGTTGGCTCTGGGCTACTGAGGCTGCCACAGCCACTGCCAAGGGAGAACCGGGGACGCCTGGCGCGGCCACTGGGGGAACCACTGACTCCCCCAGCCCAAATCGAGCCGGGAGTGAGAGTGCCTAGCCACCTGGCCAACTGCCCAGCGGGCAGCGGGGAAACCCCAGAGCTGACGCAGAGAGAAGGAGGAGAAGAGAAGGAGAAGGAAGGGAGAGAAAGAGGAAGGAGATAAAAGGGGAGCCCCGAACTTGCTGCGCCATTGAAGTAGAAGAGCACCGGGAGGGCAAGGACACATGGCCGAAGCCAGGCCTGACCTGAGCCTACTCCACAGCACCTAGCACTCCAAGAGAGCAGGCCGGGGCCCAGAGGAAGGCCACGCAACAGAGGAGACCACAGAAGTGAATATATTACTTCTTTTTTAAAAAACAACAACTTTTTTAAATAACTGTTTTTTCTCTTTTCAAAAAAAAGTGTCCCTGGATTCTTTGATATTTTTTTTTGTAACCTTATATTAATAGGCACTGGTTCCCTTAGGACATGGGTAGGCAAGCTAAGGCCTGGGGGCCAGATCTGGCCAAATCGCCTTCTAAATCCGGCCCGCGGACCGTCTGGGAATCAGTGTGTTTTTTTATGAGTAGAAAGTGTCCTTTTATTTAAAATGCATCTCTGGGTTATTTGTGGGGCCTGCCTGGTGTTTTTACATAAGTAGAATGTGTGCTTTTATTTAAAATGCATCTCTAGGTTATTTGTGGGGCATAGGAATGCATTCTTTTTTCCCCTTCAAAATATAGTTCGGCCGCCTCCCCACAAGGTCTGAGGGACGGTGGACCGGCCCCCTGCTGAAAAAGTTTGCTGACCCCTGCCTTAGGAGGACACACACCAGTGTTAGGTTAAAAAAACCAAAAGTGCATATACTGCACCCCCTGTGAGAAAGTTTTTGATTAAATAAATAAGATTTAAATAGAATAGAAAATTATGCTTTGAAAGTGTAACTCTGTTTTCGCCTTGCCTGTAAAATGATCTTGTTAAAGCATTGCTATTTTGCTTTAATATCTTCAGAGGAACAGCTGCTACACAGTTCATCATATAACCCCATTTGATGACCAGTGGTGACATTTGGTGAAACACCTCCAGGGTGCAAGTTGTAGCTGCTTGTGTTCTTTGCTGTGTGCATATTACAATAAAGTCCAGGTAATGACCTTATCGAGCTTGGAGAGAGACTGAAGGCTGGGAGAGGGAGTTCTATTCTCAGCTTTCTTGTTACCAGCTTCTTTGGTAAGTAACTTAACCTGTTGTCCTCAGTATCCCCAGCAAAATGGGAGGCCTTAATACTTATTTAGTGGGATAACCGAGCTTAATACTTACCTAATGGGATAATAATGCTTACCTATCTACCTCATGAAGTTGTTGTGGGGATTAATTAGTTAATAAGTGCTTTGGGGAAGGTAAGCAGCACACAGCAGGTTGACCATTATTACAGCAGGACTGTCTATCATCATCAGTTGTTTGTGGCTTAAGGAAGTTGTGCTATATATTTAGCAGGTTACAGAGCTATCCATTTGGTACTCCAAACACTCCCAGTTGGAATCAGCTTCTTATAATGTTTCTGGTCTAAACAGTGTTTTAGCATCTTGAACTTTATTGCACATATAAGTCCGCAACTACACCTGGATATTGAGCATAAATTGTGAGCAGAACATAAAGAACAGATGCTTTTTTTTGCTCCCTCTCCAGACGCAGTACACAAAACTGGAACACTTTGCACTAAAACTTTTGTTTTGCTGAAGTTAAAGAAGCCAACAAATAGATATTTTGCAATAGCTACATTTTCCTATTCATTTATTTAAAAGATATCTAGTCCGCCCTTCATCGTTTTAATACCAGGATGGGGTATAACATAAAATAAATTATTGTTGGTAAAATGAAACAAACAAACAAACAAAATAATTCTTAAAAATTACAGCAAACAAAGACAGCTAAATAGAGGAGAAATAAAGAGCTAAATAGAGGAGAAGGCTACAGCAACCACTCCTTACAAGCCCTGAAAGCCTAGGTAAACAGGTACATCTTTCAACTAGATTCCACAATATCAACAATGTTGGTGTCTGACATATTTGAAATGAAAAAAATGGGGTGCCACAACAGAGGATGCCAAGCCACCATTGAATGAGCTTCTCCCAAGAGAGAAGTGTAAGAAATGTGGGGTGGGGTGGAGTTCCTTTTGCTGATTTTAAAGCACAGACTGGCTGGTACACAGAGCAGGGCTGGACCTTGGTAATATGGCACCCTGTGTGAGGCTAGAATTGAGGCCCCACCTCCCAGCCGAAACCTTCCAAAAGCCTACACAACAAAAACTGACTTGATACAACAAAACAGATATTACGAATACCAAATAAAGCCATATTTCACTAGCACTTGCAATCCCTATCATATTACAACCAGCTTTAATGCAGTTTGTATGTTATGATATTTTACTTGTACGCTTGTTGGTTTTATTTTGTTTGGATCTTGGATCATGTAATAACGAATCTGTAACTGAAAGAAAAATTTAGAGAAGCCAAAGCTTACACTCACACTCCCACACAACACACACATATACCACACACACACCCCTCCGGCATAAACATTTGTTTCTTTCAGCCTCTGGCTACAGAGAGAATTCCAAGAAAATTCCTGAAATCTGTTAAAATCCGAAGTTATACCTTTAGCCTGGTTGTGTTGTACATTGACTGTTCCTGTTTTAAAAAGGACCCTGTGCACTCATAAAATCTGGATCTGCACAAGAAATATGATATATTTCTGGGCTAAATACCAGGATTTGGTTGGTTCTAAGGCCAACTCTAACATTTCAGGGGAAAACACAAGGATAAAATATAGGATGTAAGACTTAAAATAAAGGCTAACTCCCAAAGCCCTGCATATGGATATCAAGTTATTCTGAAATATAATAGAGAACAAGAGTTTGTCAAAGAAAATGGCATCTGAGAGAACAAGTTAGCAAACACACACAACTGACCCAACACCAAACTCGTCAGTTTCCCAGTTGCCATAACAACCAAGGCGACCTAGTAGGAAGCCAGCCAGGAAATCAGGTGCTGTGTGCTGGAAAAAATATGTTCCAGATTAATTGGCATTTGGCCCTTCAGCTGCTCTGCAAACCCAATATGGGCCTACAGGCAGTGGGTCCATTGGGGGCCTCTGGTGAGAGGTAAGGTGATGTATGACTGACGCTGTCAACAGTGAGCTTTTTAAGTTAGTGTTGAGAAATGTGGAATTAAGTGGATAGCTGTAACATATCCTCCATTGTGCTGTTTAGGAGGTGGCAGTACCTTTTCTTTTTGTAGAAGAGAAAAAGTGGAATTAGTTCTGCCTGTGTGGGAATAATCTGCAGACATGGAAGCTTGAGGTTTTGTTCAAGGTTAGCAATTCTGCATTTCCCATGGCAGAATGTAATACTGGCAGCAAGGAAGGAGACAATGTCTAGTGTTTAAGCGGATGGAACTTGGAAGGCAGAACAAGACCTATATGACAAAAGTAAGGGGCGTGAGAGTGATCTACTTTCTGGGATAAAATCTCTATAAACACCAGAGCTGCATTCTCTAGAGGACAGGGAAGGTGGATTTTAATGCCAACTTACCATTAATTCTCTCAGCGTTGAAGATGGCTTGTATATCATGTGCTTTACTGTGGTAGAATGCATACAGCATATGGACTCCATGTTTTACTGCTGAATGAGGGCAACGTGTTTGGGTGACTTGCTTGAGCTCATACAAGTGATGGCCAGGCGGCCGCTTCAGTATCCACGGAGTTTAAAAGGAAATCTATTTCTGCTATTTCTCCTTCATAAATTCACTTTCAGGCATCTTTTCCCATATTAAACAAAAAGCATAGTACAGTATGGCCTCAAGTGAGCCTGTCAAAACCAGTTTATTGGTGTTGTTTGAGGTAAATATGATAGTACTGTTTTAATAGGACTATGTTGACAATGAGGAGCCAGTTCCCATGATGAAAACAACATCCTGTTAATATAGAGTTAGTTGATTCTATGTGGAGACTGGCATCTGGTGAAAGGGTTGCATGATTATTTAATCCTCACCCATTTTTTAAAAAAAACCTCAAGTTAGCATAAGACCAACAAAAAGGATTTGGGGGTAGAGGAAAATGTAAATGAAATGCCACAGCCCAAGCATGTAGAAGGATGGTGATGTATCCTGATTTACAGTCTGTCCGGTTTAAAAATAAAGAGCTATCAGGATTTGACTCCTAGGAAACTTGCTTTATGAGGCTGAGCTCTTCCCCCATGTGTTGGAGGAGTTGTCAGAATATTGGCACCTACCACAGCATGTGGAGGAAGTGTCCTGAAGTCCAACAGTTGGGATGCACTCTATCCTGAAATATCACAGATTGTGAAACAGAATATCCAACCCATGCCTAGAATGCCTCTCTGAAAGCTGAAGGTCTACAAAAGGACTTAAATAACAAAGAACTAATTTTCTACTTCTTACTGGCAGCACAGGCAGTAGTAGCATCTCACTGGAAGGATTATAAGTTTACAAACCTGGAGGACTGGTATCAAAGGATTTGAAATATGGCATTATTGGGGAAACTTGTGTTACAGGTTTTGGGAGGCCAAATGAAAAATGATCCATTTGTTGCCATTTGGTATCCATTGATTACATGAATGTACAGGAGTAGGGCTGGTCTGTACAGAACAGTTGGGGTATTTTAAAGATCTTAAAAGATGTAGTATAGTGTGGCAGTTTTGGGTAGCAGCACAGACCCCTGTTTGAAGACAGGCATTATTGCACAGTCTGCACTGTTACTGAGTTTCGGTATATATTTTATTTCCGGGTCAGGTACTGTGAACTGTATTGTATGATACTGTATTTTATTGTTTAATAGTGCACACTACTCTGTTTTCCTTTCGTTCAACTTAGAAACACTCTGTGGGGTGGGGGTGGGAGGGGGGTTGTGCCCATATTATCTTTCTGGTTGTTGTTGTTTGGCTATGTGGATTATCCCGACCAACATTTAGCACCTGAGCAGACACACAGGATGCCTGGTTACAGTCTTCCTCATGGTGAGATGGATTGTGTTTCTATTTCAATTATAGTAATTCTTTCAAAATTATTAGGGTATGCAAATTTCAATGCAACACTGTATCAGGTTCTGTCCTTTTTGTGATATACCCCGCCCTCCTTATTTTTCATGATGTGTGCATGGTCACTCCAATTGCGTACCAACTTCTACATCTCCTGATTTGGTTCTGTGAGTGGGTTCTGTTCACTGTATCTCTCCCCACCCTAGCTCGTAGACTCAGGCCCAATTCACATTTGGGAGATTTATTTATATACAATGCTGGGATGGGAAGGGCCCCCTTTGCTTTGTGTTTCCTTCTGGGAGACCTCTAAGGTGGTCATGAGGAAGTATTAAATGTTAAGAGTCCCTCCATTAAGCCTTTAGGAAACTGTCTGTGCTTGTTAACCATTACCAAAGCATTTGCCTTCTCTTTACAAAAACTGCTGAGGTTAAATATTAAACGCCTGGAGTGAAGGACACCTGTATTTGCTGGTCCCTTTATGCGACTGTAGGAAAGAAGGGGAGGGAGCTTTACAGCTGTCTAAATTAGCATAATTAAATCCACATCAATTTAAGGGGGGGGCCCTCAATCACCTCTTTCCCCTTCACATGCAGATAGTGGCATTTGTCTAAGGTGCTAAGACACAAAGGGACTTTTCTAACAGCCGAAGACCTGCCTGAAAGGAAGAGCAATAGGATTTGTATATTGTCCCATGGTTCACCTTAAGACTAGTGGAAGTGATTAGTGGTGGCTGTGAACGGCTGGGCCCCCTTTTGCATTTCAATTATGCTCGAATGCAGGGCCCTGCATTGGAAAAGTGCATTTTACAAGGTGCCTCTGCTTCTATGGCTCTAATGGGCGGTGTGGGAGGGAGCGAAGGGGTAAACAAAGCCTGACATTCTGGTTTGGTCCCTTTCACTAACCCCCCAATCCCACTGCTGCTTCTCCCCCCCACCTAATGTGTTTTGTTTAGCTTTACATGGGGAAGCCCCAGTGACCCCGGGACAGCAACAAGGCTGCTCTGTGTGGCGCTGGCAAGAGAGAATTCCTCCAGATGAAAACTGACATGGGGTTCAGGGGTTAATTTCTGGAACAGGCGCATTTGCATACAAATGAAAAATGATGGAATTTCTCTTCTCCTAAATTTTCAATGTCATCAGCATCAAACAGCAGTCAGTGCTCCCTTGCTGTTTGAAGAATATTCATTACTTCAGAAGAAGGGGCACCTTGTTTGGTATTAATCTCCTCTGCAGGTCAATGACTTAATTTGCTAAACTTCATCTGAAGTGCCATTCACTTTCGGAGTTCTCAGCTATTCTTTGTTATTTTTCATAACATGCTCTTAAGGTTGGTTGGTGGGGGTTTTTTTGGTTGTTTTTTAGTGTAAGGGGATACACTTCTCCATCAAAATGAGGCATAGATGGAGGGAGGAAATGACGTTTGAAAAAAGAATTTCTGTAATCAAATTTATAATCTGTCCATCACCTTCTCAAATTAGTTACCATACTAATCTTACAGCTGGTTAGCACGTTATTACATACCCTCATATGTGTGTATGTGTGCGCGCGCATGTGTGTATTTATAAAAAAAAAATGCACCCATAAATGCTTTAAGGAGAAAGCAAACATTTTCCCTTTAAAACAGATGCACAAAAGGACATCTGTTGTCTTGAGCCACAAGGGTTACTGGGTGTCATGGCTGTAACAAAAGGTAACAACCAAAACAGTGATTAATCCCCTAAAGAGAATCTTAATGTCCTTTTGAGTGCCTTCCTCTGGAAATTCTCACCTAAAAAGGCCGTGACTGAGGATGTACTTATCAAACTTCAGGGTGTTACATCTTATTTTTCCACTTTCCTCTGAGTGTCTATAAAGGGCCCTTAGCCTTCCCTGTGGGTTTCATCCTTCTGTCTGAAGTGGATTGTCTGGAAGCCTTTTCAAAACATTACACTACAGAGCTGTTTGTTGGGCAGAGATTCTGTTTTATTGTCAATGGCCGAATTTCACTGCTTCTTCTTTTCTTTTCTTTGTCAACGTACGGGACAGAAAAACAATGTGCCACCTCACCCACACCCTAAGCCAGAATTTCCCCCCAGGAAATGCCATGTGAAAATGTAAAGAAGGAAATACATAAAGAGAAACTCTGCATGAGGAGAGAAAGGAAGACAAAAAGAAAAGAGAAAGGTATCCAGGTAGACAGAGGGAATGGGGAGGGAAGAGAGATCCATGATCTCTAGACAACAGGACTTTCTAGGTGTCACGACTTGAGTAAAATACCTAGGATCAAATTAATCAGTTGAATAAATATGCCACAGGGCTCACGATATATTTTAAGCATCAGATTGTGTCTGTACACAAAGAGCATATTGCTTTGTTCTGGACTCAGTGGCTGGAAGAGGTATGGATGAAGTAAATGTCTGCCACACTACAGTGGGGGCCAATATTTGGAGCAATCTTCAGCTGCCTTCGCTGCAGCTGCTCCTCCATATACCTCAGTCCCCCATGAGCCCAAGGGGAAGGGGGTGAGAGCAGCCAAGGAAATAGACTCAGGCATTGACCTGGCCATAGGCCTGCCCTCAAAAGAAAACTGGCTCTGGAATAAGTCAAGGATGTGTGGACTTCTGGGATATGCAGCTCCAACATGGCTATTGTGATTTGAATTCAATGCTGATGGAAATGGTTTGAAAAATGAATTCTAGTGGTGGGCCTGATAATGCTGTCAGGCTTTGGCTTAAAAATAATAATAATAAAACAGTTGTTTAGTTGTGTCCAACTCTTCGTGACCCCATGGACCAGAGCACGCCAGGCACTCCTGTCTTCCACTGCCTCCCACAGTTTGGTCAAACTCAGCTTTGAGAACACTGTCCAACCATCTCGTCCTCTGTCATCCCCTTCTCCTTGTGCCCTCAATCTTTCCCAACACCAGGGTCTTTTCCAGGGAGTCTTCTCTTCTCTTGAGGTGGCCAAAGTACTGGAGCCTCAGCTTCACGATCTGTCCTTCCAGTGAGCACTCAGGTCTAATTTCTTAAAGAAATGGATAGGTTTGATCTTCTTGCAGTCCATGGGACTCTCAAGAGTCTCCTCCAGCACCATAATTCAAAAGCATCAATTCTTCGGCGATCAGCCTTCTTTATGGTCCAGTTCTCACTTCCATACATCACTACTGGGAAAACCATAGCTTTAACTATACAGACCTTTTTCGGCAAGGTGATGTCTCTGCCTTGTCGTGGCGAAGGGTCTTGAATAACTCAGAGAAGCTATGAGCTATGCCATGAAGGGCCACCCAAGACGGTCAGGTCATAGTGGAAAGTTTTGACTAAACGTGATCCACCTGGAGCAGGAACCAGCAAGCCACTCCAGTATCCCTGCCAAGAAAACTCCATGGACAAAATAAAACAGTTACCAATCTCCAACACCTTTGCTTTTAAAGAACGGAAGGATCTTTTGATGTTCATTACAATTGCTTCTAAAGAACCTAAAACACATTAAAAGGCATTTTGAAGACATCTCACATTTCACACAAGAAAGTAGAGGTGTTGTCATAGCGATGACTAGTAGAGTAATGGGTCCAAGATGAGAAAGTCTCCTTTTAGTGAACCAGGCACTAGTTGTTTCACACAAGTATCAACACAAGTCCTATTTAGGTGTTGAGCTTGATCATGAGAGGGTTAACTGAATGTAGGGTTCCAGGTACATATGCCCCAGATATCTCCTGTGGTGAATGGATGGTTTGGACAAACCACATTGAAACAGCATGGAGTTTTCACAGTTTCCAGAGAGGCAACTCTGTTAGTCTGTTACAGCAAAAAAAAACAAAGAATTTTGTGGTACCTTAAAGACCAATAAAGCTATTATGGCATAATCTTTCATGGACAACAGTGCACTTCATTAGATGTGCATAGTGTTATTCTGAGTTACAGGTATATATAGATTTATTTATTTTTAATGGGGGTGGGTTGAAAGTTTTCACAGCTTTAGTCCTCTGATGGATTGTTCTAGGAAAATCCTGAGAGAACAGATAGGGTATTTTTTAAAAAACACACACCAGATATCATGTTTAAACAAGAAGCTTTACATTGATTAGAATCTGCTTTCACCTAACATTGTGTAGTAAATGTTACAAGGACATAATTAGAAAATTTGGTACATTATTTAGTCCTAGTCCCTCTGTGCCAGAATTGTTTAACTGCTGTGGAATTGGAGCTCCTCTGCATCCCAGTGTGTTCTGAAATGCAAACTTCAAAGAAAACCTTATATCTCCCAACTCCAGCTTATGAGTGTGTTGGAAGTATAATACAGAAAGGCTTAACAATCCCTGCTGAGGAAAGGGCAATTTGACACCAAAACTACTGTGAAAACTGCTATTGCAACACTAGTAGTCAGAAAGTGCTTATTAGATAAATACAGCTAAGGTATGGGAGCAAAATGTACCCAAGTCATTTGGAAAAAATTGAGTTGGACAGCATCAAGTACATTGGGATGGGATACATTTAAAATATATAAAACTCTGTATTCTCATTTATAGATTTTCCTAGTTCCCTTCTGATTTGTGAAATAAAAATGTTCTGAGATGCAAAATTCTGAGAACCTGGTCCAAAAATGTCTCTTAGCAAATGTGTATTGATTGGATCACAAGGCATGCAGCTTGTGCAGAACAGCTTAGTACTGCTTACATTCCGCCCCTTGAAGACTTCCACGCAGAGATCTTCATGTAAACTGCCCTGTGGTTTTCTGATGAATGGTGGTATATAAATTTAATAAAGAATAGAATAATAAAAATATGCAGTTATCTACATTTCCAGTCTCTCATTAGCATTTGTTGTGCTGAATCCAGACTAAATTAATGGAACTTGGTTCCCACTGAAATCATGAATAGTTTGTCCCACTGATTTCTGCTGGAACTGAGTGCAAGTAACTTATTTTGGATCCAACCACGTGGAAATAAATGTTTAAAAGGTGAGGAAAGAGAGTTTACAAAAAAAGATTAAAACTAGAATGATCAGGGAACAGGTCAGAGCTTTGTTAAATATTATTATTTTCTTAAGAACTTTCAAATTCACCATATATTTTGGAACTCTTAACTGTTACTAACTATATTCTTCTATTGGGTTTTCACATCTGCATCTTGTCCTTTGCACACTGTATTACTAAATTTAGCAACATAGGATAATGGCTTTGTGTATTACCACTCGGTAAGAGAGTACAATATAGGACCCACTGCCTGTGTGTGGTCTTCAGGGCATGTTTATAAATACTGTGGAGTTCTGAAAAATCCATATTTTCAGTTCCCATGTGAAAGTAAGAGCCTCTTTGTATTTTCTGAACTGAGTACACTTTTTGTGTGGCCATCTTTTGCAGGCCTGACTTGATGATGGCGTGGGGGTGGGGTGGGAGGTCAAGTGTGCTAGGACCAGAAGAGCAGGACCCCTCATCAGAGCCAGAGAGGCCCCCATCTCCATGAACAAGGGGGCTCTGAGGCATAGGGAGCAGCAGGAGATATCCTCTGGGAGGCTGAAGCAGGCAAAAGCTCACAGCCCAGGTGGGGCTCATTAGCTAGGGAAGGAGGCTCAGGACAGGTGAGGGTCACATAAATCGTCAAGCCTAGATGCTGCAATCAGCATTCAAAGGAAAGCAGAGCTGAGGTGTAGTTTTGGCTCAGCTGTGCATGCTGATTGACCTTGGCTTGGATGTTCCAGGACCTGTATGGGACTCTGCTTTGGGTTTACTATGGACTATGTTTCCTGACTGCAGAACTTTGGACTTGCCATACTGTATTCACCAGCGGGACTTGCCATCAGGTAGGCCTGGGGTTCAGAACGAATAGGGTCCTTCCTTAGACCAAGGCATTCTGAGCTCAGTAGCCAGGAGGGTGGGTGCACTGCTGCCACAGTTTGCCACAATGGTAGTTACAGGCACTCTCTCTAGACACCATTTCTAGAATGCCTCACTATGCACCAAGATGCCCTTAGCCCTTTCTGAGTTGGGAAGGGAGGGAGAGGGGGAAGCAGCAACAATTTGCCTCACTGGGTAAGCAGGTGGTGCCAGAAGCAGGACTGGCAATCAAGAATGAGGAGAGCAGCAGATCTGTGTGCGTGCTAATTCGCCACTCTTACCCACTCACCCACCGCTTGAGATGGTGTTCTCATTCCGCTTCTTTCTTGGGTCGACCCTGGTGTGTTGTTTTGTTATTTGTAGTACTAAAGCATTAAGCAGATACACACAATTTCAAACAGCTGGTGACACATGGTTAGTGCATGTGGTATCCCCCTTCTGTGTGCCCATCACATACAGTGGTACCTCAGGTTAAGAATTAATTCGTTCTGGAGGTCCGTTCTTAACCTGAAACTGTTCTTAACCTGAAGCACCACTTTGGTTAATGGGGCCTCCTGCTGCCGCCGCACTGCCATCACACCATTTCTGTTCTCATCCGGAAGCAAAGTTCTTAACCCGAGGTACTATTTCTGGGTTAGCGGAGTCTGTAACCTGAAGCGTCTGTAACCCAAGCTCCTACTATATTCCAGACTTCTGGAAATGTAAATTTTTCACTTCACATTTTAGGACCAGCCTTACTATTAGACAGAATGGGGCAATGGCATCAGGTGGCAGAACCTAGGGGTGGCAACAAGATCCCTGACCATTCTTCTTAAATCCACCCCCCAACCCTTACCTTTCTCCTGAGCAAGTACCTTTGCCTAAGGAAACGTAACTTTAAAAGCCCTTGTGGAAATCAAATTTATGGCCTGTTTCTTTTCTACTGCTGCTGAATAAGTTATCTCCCTGTCCTTCATGGTGTCGGATTTCACTGAATCTGATTGCAACAAGTCCACTATTCTTTAACAACACTAATCCAAATGTAACAGTGACGATACATTTGGATTAAAACTCAGTGGGCCAGCAATGGGCCAGATCAAATGGCTTCAGGGACCAGAACCACTGTGTGGGCTGCCAGCTGGCTATTCCTGCACTAGACCATACCAGCCAAAATCAGATGGCAAAGTCCTATTGAAGTCTATGGGACTGGTCCAAGGCTATCTGGGGATAGGTTTCAAAGCCCTTCTCTTCTGCAGGAACAATCTTACCTGTCTGTAAACTATTGTTATAAAAGGCCTTCACCTTTCACATTCATAAAGCAAAAATGCAACCATTTTGTTTTCTTTTGAGGAACACTTGCATTCAAATTCACTCTGCCCATGCTTGAGAAATAGACTAACTTGGTAGTTTTGCTCCAAACATAATTTTAGTTTCACAATGAAGTCCGTAGCAGGATTCTGCATCCTGTAAATAATTCCATTTTTGTCTGTCATTATCTACAAACAGTTTGAAAGAGTAGGGATGTTGATTATGTATTTCATTATTTACTAAAGAGATGCATATCTTGCCTTTCTTGTTTCTAACGGACTTGATCAGGGTGGTTTACAGATAATACCACCGGTTTGGAGTAAACAACAACAGCTATCAGATATACAGCAAAGTGAAAGTGAAAGCCAACAGCAACCCAAAACAATAACGAGCCAGTAAATGAAAACTGTTTAAAGCAGTACTAAAAACTCAGCAAAAACGCAACTCTCTTTCAGTCAGCGGTGGAATAAGCTAGACCAAGGGCAGGCAATATGGTGCCCTTGTTGAACTACAATTCCTATCAGCCCTAGCCAGCTTCACCAATGGTCAGGGATGACGGGAATTGAAGTCCAACCCTACATTAGTTACCCCTGAGGCAAACCTTCTATATTGGCTACTCCCTGGACTGGGAGTTCCACATTTTGGATTTTACAGCAGAAAAGGCTTTCTTGTGTATTTTAGACAATTGCTAAGCCAGTGGTGGAAGAATTCACAAAAGATCTTGCCAAATAACCTTAATGTTTGTACTGTTTTATTGTTGTTAGCCGCCCTGAGCCCTGCTTCGGCTGGGGAGGGCAGGATATAAATAAAATTTATTAGTATTATTATTATTAATGAATGGACAGATTCATATAAATGCAGGCAGTCCTTAGTTTAGATACCTTGTTCTTAAATTGTTTAGGTCCTCAGTGGTACATTCAATTGCACCTGGAAACAAACCAATAGCCAGTGCAGGTGATTCCGCAGCAGAGTTAACCTGCTTCAAGAGCGCTTGAAACAGCATTTTGTGCCGGCTGAAGTTTCTGAATCTTCAGAGACCACTCCATGTCAAAGTGCTGTGACCATCCAAACTAGATGTGACTAAGGCATGCAGAACTATGACCAGGTCAGCAAAAGCCATGGTCCAGAGGTGGAGGCCCTGTGGCCTTCCGGATAGTGTTGGACTCTAACTCCCTTCAGCCTCGACCAACATGGCCAATAGTCAGGGATGTAGAGATGCAGTCCAGCAATATCTGGAAGACCACAGGTTTGCTGCCTCTTGCTGTAGTATATAGCACATGCTTTTCATCATTGTATTTCAGATTATTTAATTTGGATCTTCTTATCTTTAAAATATACACTTTCTGTTGCATTACTAAATACATTTCCAACATGGTGTTACTAAATAACTCTCAGCTTTATGTGATCATGCTTATGACGTGTTACACTGAGTGGCTGTCGGGATAAGGTACAGTAAACTCCAGATAATTCTATTTCATTTGGCTCCACGTGGCTTTGATATAGGAAGGGAAATATAAGCTTTTTTCCCCCTTAGTTTTAACATCTCAGTGGTATAGCACCAGAAAGGAATTTCACTTGCAAAATCCTGTGAGCAACAACACTTAGGAGAATGTATGTATACAATTGTTTAAGGAACACAGGGTTACTGACACAGATGCCGATTTGGTAGGGCATATGGAACATTTACACTTGCCTTTTCATTCTTTCTTGCTACAGCTGGTGCTGATTTAGTATGTGAAATTTTACTAGCAGGAGTGCTAATCAAGACAGAGATTCTGTGAGGATTTAGTCATTTATGTAAAGGGGAAACTATGGGTATCATTAAAAAGTAGGAGATTCTCTATGGGAGGAACATTATCATTATCAACCTCATTTTTAAACTAAAGAGGGAGAGAGAATGGCCTTGTAAGTATCATTTGAGGAGCGAAAAACCTGACTCTTCTTTTCTGGTGTTTGAAGACTATTAGATCCGACCAAACAGCCAACATTGGGGGGAAGAGGGGAATTCTAGATGGATTCTGACTTTGGGAAGTTGAGGACAAAGGCATGGAATTGGTTTTCTCCCCGCTCATCATGTGCACTCTTTTCACATGAAAAAAAAAGTGTCTTAAAAAATTTAGTCACGTTCAAATACTGAAGAACTGTGCCAAGTCAACAGTCCTGTTCTATGTACATTTACTCAGAGAAGTAAATTCCATGGAATTTATTCTCAGGGATGTGAATATAGGATAATGACCCAGAGTACACTTCCAAGAATCTTGTCTCTTCTACAATACTGTTGGCAACGAATGTTAGAAGAATTTGTCAAACTGACCAGTATGAGGTGTTGGGGGGGGATGACCTTATACACCAGGCATAGGCAAACTCGGCCCTCCAGATGTTTTGGGACTACAACTCCCATCATCCCTAGCTAACAGGACCAGTGGTCAGGGATGATGGGAGTTGTAGTCCCAAAACATCTGGAGGGCCAAGTTTGCTTATGCCTGGTGTACGCTGACTTGATATCTTGAGGGAAATGAGTCAGTAATGCTTGAAACTTTAGAAGGCAAGAGTGCTCTTGCCCTTGGGTTCTGCTTTTGGTTCCCCACAGGCACTTACTTGGCCTCTGGGACAACATGCTGGATGAGGAGACAGGCAGTCGACCTGATCTAGCAGGTGCGTCTTATGCATAGCTGTCAATGTTTCCCTTTTTTAAAGGGAAATTCCCTTATTCCGAATAGGATTCCTCACAAGAAAAGGGAAAAGTTGACAGCTATAGTCTTATGTTCTTAAAGGAAGCATATAAATTTAATGAAGGGTTGAATTCTGAATGTTAAAAGCTAGGAATTGATACAAGGTAATAGCGTTCTATACCTCTGCTCTACTTTTTAAAAACAACAACAAGCAAACATATTTTTATTAAAGATCTCTTGGTTTACAAAAGTATGTGCAATCTATTTTTTTCCCAAGTTACATTTTCTACAGATCAGTTTCATTTGTTGAGACATTAGTGTTACATTAAGAAGAAAAGGGGGAAAGAGGTGGAGGGGGCATGGTGAGTGGAAGTGGGGTGGGGGCAGTGCTTCTGTTCTATTTAGTGTATGTTTGGGGTTTTGTGTCAGCATCGCTTGTGCGGGTTCTCTTTACTATTCTCTTGTATTCCTTTGGTGGTGAGAGAGGTTGGGGTTGGCTTAAGGTGTGTTTGTTTGTGATTGGCTTTGGTAAACTTTGTTTTTGTGTGCGAGTGGGGTGTGTGTGTGTTTTTGAATGAGGTTAGCCAGGTTGATTCGTATGCTGTTGGCGGATTCTTGTCTTGTTGGGCTGTGCATGTGATAAAGGGGAGCCATACCGGGGTGAAGGCATCTTCCTCTATTTGTCCCTGTGCCAGTTTCAGTTTATTGGTTCTGCTGCCACAGTACTTCAGGTTATCCACCAGCAAATGAGGACAGTCAATCCAATTTGCCTGGTGTGTATTTATTCCAAGTAGCAGGTGCCATTTGAATCTTTTATTCTAGAGAAGCTCACTTTCCTTCCTTCCTTTGCGTAACTTAGGATCTTTTTGCTGTTGACTACAGGAACCTTGACACGCATTTTGCAGCCTTTTCAGGGCTTGCTCACAAGCACCCAGATACTTCTTAAGACACTTGTGCAGCTGTAAAGTACAAATAAAAATACAGATTAAAATCTCAGATGATAGTACTTTGCTGATGATAAATCCAAATAGGTTTTAATTTAGACACTGTAACTGCACAAGTGATTACACATTCAAGCTGGGAGAAAAACCAGGCTGCAAATGTTATTGTGGCAAGTGAAAGGGTCATGCTAAGGTTGACTAATCTTTTTCCTGGCAGAGTTATTTTCAGTCTGGATGGGCATGTAGTTGTGTTCAAGTGGCAGCAGGAATCACTGTTGTGTGCTAAATAGGTTGCACAGGTGGCTCTGTAGTAAGGGGACCTGAACACACACTCTCAGATACAAAACAAGTAGGCATCTGGTGCCTTAGGTGACTAACTGTATAACAGAAAATAATGTGTTCGGTCCCCCATGGAACGACCGCCAGATGCCTGTGCTTATATCATTATATCCAGGGAAGAACTGGTTGTTGGTCTTGGACTGAGAGAGATATCTATGGCTTCTCTCCTTGAATTGGTAAAGAATTTATGGACTTGAGAGAGGACTTGAGGTGATGTGCCTATGTGTGGGAGGAACGGACTTTAGTATGACAGTGCCAGTGATGGATTGTACTCTGAACTGCGTAGAGTTTTTTGTTGCCACTAAATAAATAAAAGGCTTGCCTCCAACAATGCTGGAATTAACTTTAGCATCTTGGGCATCCAGTTTCATATCAAGGTATTGAGAAAGCTGTAAGCAACCAAACTTCAGCCTAAGATTTTCCAAATTCCTGAGGCGAAAGGAAAGGGAAATGCAATAGTGGAGACAACAGCAAGAAGATTATTTCAATTACCTCCAAAGTAAGGGATTGGGGTGGGGTGGGAGAGGCATGGAGTTTGCAACCTAGTTTCTCATGAGACATGTGTACCATGGATAGCAAAATAAACTCATATTGTCGTGGATGACTAGTATTTAAATGTGCTGGGCTAAAACTATTTGAGGAACATTTGAAAATCAGATGTTCTAATAGATGGAAATACTGTTTTACATAGTTCTGCATGATCGTGCCTCCATAGAAGATGTAGCTTGAATCTAACAAGTACTTTAGTCAACACATTGCCATAGCCTTATAGTTTCCAATAGGTGGTATTTCTCTAAGGTCCCACTTGCGCATTTAAAGTAGCCTCATGCCAGTTAAGGCATATATGAAAGAAGCTTAGGCTTCAATGGACTCCACCCATGCCAAAATGTAAATAGTCAACCAGGCTTAGGGAGAAGTTTGTGAGTCATATCATCCTGAGTTCAATTGGACTTCATCTCAGATATGAGTTTACTGTGCACTTGGAAGTAAGTCTCACTATGTTCTGTGGGATTCAGAGTATTTTGTCTAAGTTCTCGCACCACCATCTCATCTAGTTTCTGCCAGGGAGAAGGAACTTGGAGAGCTCATGTGGGCCAAGTGGTGTTTCAGACAAAACACAAGCATCCAAGAAAATCAGACAAAGGTCTGCAACCCCTGAAGGCAGATAAACACCATTCCTGAGAAAGTCTGTTGTGCTTTAAAGAAGCCTTGCCTATTTTTTCAGATGTTGGCTCAGGTAGTGCTGGGCAGATCTTGGCTCTGTTTCGGGTTCTGAAATGGTGGCTTAGGACAGGGGCGGTGGAAGGGGATGCGGTGGGGGTGGTTCACCCCGGGTGACATCACTGAGGGGGTGACATTTCGTGCACCACCTGCCCACAACTCCCAAGCCTACCCCGAGCGATTAGGGTGGAGCTGTGCCACCTTGCCAATGGCCTTCCCCCCTTCCCCCTTCATTTTGACAGCTCAGGGGAGGCTTGGGAGTCACAGGCGTTGACCCCTGCTCCCAGGCTGGGAGGGGGGGAAGCCTCCCCCAAGCTGTCAAAAGGAAGAGGGAAGGGAGGAAGGCTGCTGGCAAAGTGGTGCGGCTCCCCCCCTCCCGCCCAGGAAGCAGCCTACCATGGGCAGATTGCTCCACCCCCCATGTGCGGCTTGCTCCACCCATGGGCGGTTCGTCGTCTGGGATGCTTGCCCCACCCCCTGGGACACTGGCCTTGCCCATGGGTGCACAGCATGTGCTCCGCTCCAGGTGCCGGAGCAGCTAGCTCCACCTCTGGCTTAGGAGACAGCAGAGTGACCTCTTTAGGCTGTGAAGATGGTAACAGGAAGGACTCCTAGGGAACTCATTGCACAAAGATTTCTGAAGAAAGAGGGTTCCTGCTGAGGGAAATCCTTTTGCCTAATCAGCTTCATCTGTAGATTGTAGGGACTCCAATCATAGCAAAGTTTTTTTAAGTTGCACTTTAAAAATCCTATTAATTACTCTAGCTTGGCCAGGCTGATCTGCATAACTCAGCCCAGGAATTCCTAGTCTGGAACAGCCCTGCAGTTTATGTTTTAATAATTCATTCCCCTATCAAAACCTGGCATTTATTAATTTCTAGGGTTTACCCCAAATCTATAGCAATATTTATGTGCCACAGGTACACTTGTTGAAGAACCCCTGGCATACTCAGTGGCAAACGTGGATTTGTTGCAAGCTAATGTCTGAAATTATTCTTTACTGGCGAATGTCAATAACTGGTTAATAAGCACACACCATTTTACACCAACTACAAAAAGCAGCTTCAGGGGAGATTTCTACAAGTACAGTATGCAGACATGATGGTATCTACATTCACACATGTATATTTCTAACCTGAGAGAAAAGGTATGCAAAATGCACACATGAAACTTACCTGAAGTCTGCATTTGCAGTAGAACCTATTGCTGATTATTTTTCGATCAAACTACAACCTGTTTGTGTACTTTTTTTTAAATGCAAGTTTTTAAAGTAACATCAGAAGCAATCACCCAAAACATGCCAGAGGAAGCAACATTAAAAGACCCATACTCATAATCCTTGGAAACATAGGAGTTACTTCTGAATTCCTAAACGAAAACAGTTGGTCAGTCCTTACTCTCTTTTTCACTGCAAGTGAGTTCAGAACAGGAAATGTATATAGGACAGAGTGGATAAAAACAGATATTTTCTTTTAAATGGTTTACAAAGCTAACTTACTTTTTAAAGAATTAAATTTCAGCTATATTCTGTCCCGTAGGAATAACCTAGTTTTAAGTCTGAATGTAATGGAAACACACAGGCAAGAGCCCTGGATTGACTCTTCCAGCTGTTTCACTCTGGGCTGACCTCACCTCCTCCTCCTCCTCCTCCTCTTCCACCTCCACTTCTCCATCCTGGTGTGCTGTAGCAATGCCTCCACTTGGAAGCACCATTGGAAAATTGATTAAATTGTCTTGATATAGATCAATCTAGCCTGATATAGGGGGTGAACCTGTGGGGCAGTTAAATTTCAAGAGAATACTATGTATTGAAACTTCAAAAGGCTGGTAACACTGAAGTGGCCTAAGTGATAAATTGATGGTGTAAAAAAGCAAAAACTAAGCAGGACATGAGTGTGAGAGGAGAAAGTTATCTCCCCTTGCTGTTTTCAAGCCCTGTGCAGGTTCAACCCCTTGCATTTTCTAGTTTAAAAATCCAGGATACAAAGTTGGGACCAATTTCTGCCCTTGTCTCTCTAGAGCAAATTCTACGACACTTACACACCTTATTAAAGAGTAAAGGATTCCTTTTAAGAGGCCTACAGAAACGTGAGCATGACAATTATGCCATAAACCCACACTAGGGTTGGGGGAAGGAACGTATGTATACCTGTCCTTAAAGCAAAGCATAAGTGCTGGGTAAATCTGTCCTGTTGGGGCTAGAAGAGCTAGCTAACCTTTGGAGCTATTGCACGACAGATGCAACGGTCTGATTTGTTTCCTAGCTCCTTATCTTCCAGTAAAAAATAGCTCCTTATATCGTAGACGGCAGGTATTTCAAACCTGATGTTTAGGCTAGAGCAACACTGTTTTCTTCCCTAAGCCCCAAGCACTTAAATGCAAATGCCTATGCCTTATGATGAGTGAGATTCCAAAATAGCACCAAGGGTAACTGCAGAAGAGAGTAAAGGTTCTGATAATGGGGAAGGAAACTGTGATAAGTTTGGAGCCTGCCAGAAGGATGAGAGCAGCTGTGGGTGACAAAACAAAACACCTTTTGTTGACAGTTAGGTTTTCATCTCATGCTCCAAGCAGCAGCGCACATATACACACAACATGACAGGTTTTGCCTCCCCCCTAAAAAAACAAAAGGGGAGAAAGGAGGAGAAAAAAACAAGAAAATTACACTCCACCTTTCTACACTTTACTACAAGAAGATAAGAGTTACGTACACTTTCAGTGATGATATTGCTTCAAACAGGACACTGGTGTTTTCATGGAGTAGCATATATTGGCTATTAGACATTGTGGCTCAGATGAACCTCCATGTGTATGCCAGTTGCTGGGGGCCATGTGTATGCCAGTTGCTGGGGGAGCAACACTGATGGAGGCCCTTCATACACAGCTTGTGGGCTTCCTGGAGGCTTCTGCTCTTGGCTACTATGGGAATCAGGAGGCTCGACTTAGGTGGCCCTTTGGTCTGAACCAGCAGCCAGACTTCCCAGGCTCCTCACTGCTTTGCCTAATCTCACATTATTCTGACTTACTGGCTCAGAAACGTTATCAGGTATTTTAACCTGAGTCTCCTGTTTTAAGTTCTGTGTTGTATCAATGGGATTCTTGTGCTGTGTATGTTAACTATGAATGTCCATATTTAAAAATGTTTTCTGGAGGTGTTTTTTTCATTTTTGTGTATTGTGCATTTTTAACTATGGATGTTTATTTTTTAAATATTTGTGTAACTGGCTTTTTATCATTTTGAACTGCTTCGATGGAAGCTTGTTTCGGCATTAAATGCTCCACAAATTTGTTTTTGAATAATAATAGTTAATATCAAGGGGAAATCCGCACAGCGTAATTCCTGCATGTTAAGACCCACATAGCTGAACCAGCCCATTTCCCAAAGGGACTCTATTAACCTGCAGTTATTATTGCCTGCAAAAGAGCAAAAGGCTTCTTAGGCATCTGTTAGACCACAATACATGGCTGGTGAGCTTTGTTGACTGAAGTGAGGATTGGGGAACCCGTAGCCTTCCAGATGTTACTGTCAGCCCCAGTCAGCAAGGATGATGGGAGTTGTAGTTCAGCAACACCTGGAAAGCCATCCTTGGTAGAATGGGTCACAAGTTGCCTGGACAGCGTACTGTGCAAAACAACATGGAAACGTCTAAGATAGACTGAAGGCATGACCTACTTAAAATGGAACAAACAGCAATCCATTTCACCAGTTGAAAGGTGGATGTGCTGAGGAAGTGAAATGGCCAGCAGGTCGCAATTCAGCATCATTGATAAGATGAGAACATCCTGAAGTCCAGAGTGCACAGATGCTAATGTTTAGTGGCTGTTTTCCAGCAAGCTGGTCACAGGTGACCTCCATGGATCTCACCTATCAAAACCTACCCTGCACCTTTATAGAAGTGTTTGCAGAGCAGCCAGATGTCATGGCAGCTACATTGAAAGGTGTCATATTCACCCCCTCCCAGTTTAGACATGTGCACCGGTGGCTAACTTTGATTACACATCAGTCACAGCACATTAGGCAATCTTCCAGCCTGCCAGTTCTGCCGTGCCCATCTCCAAGCTAAGTGTCATCAGGAAAATTGTAACACTCTGAATTAAGGGGTTCTAAAAAGAGAGAGACAGATTACATAGCAGTCAACCTGCAAGTGGACTTTCAGCTCAAAGGTAAATGACCTTCATCTCAAGTGCCTGTCATTGAAAATGTCCCTCTCTGAATTCATTGGGCATGACGTGCCCTTGTCATTTAACACCTACGGGAAGTGGTTGCAAACCACTCACTTTGGGAGAGTTTTGCATTCAATTTGTAGAGACCCAGGAGAAAACTATTAGTTCTCTCCCCATGCCCCCCAATATAACCTGGTCTAATATACATGACCCTAACTGTTTCCTCAGTGCCTGGAATGTAAAACAACATGATGTAGTAAACTAGAGTGTCAGACCACGACTGGAGAGAGCCAGATTCAAATCCCCATTCAGATATATAAAAGGAACCTCAGCAACAGAGCACACAAAGCTCCCAGGTTCAGTGTACAGGCAGGACTGGAGAAGGACTCCTGCAGGTCAGTGCAGACAATAGAAGAGGGACAGGGAGGATGTAACCTTCCAGATGTCCCAGGACTACAACTCCCATAATCTCTGAGCACTGGCCATGCTGGCTGGGGCTGATGGGAGTTGTAGGCCAGCAACATTTGGAGGGTCACAGGCTCCCCATCCCTGCAATAGATGGACCAATGATTTGACTCTGTGTGGTCTATATTGTAAAACATATGGGGTGACGTTAGTCCAGTCACTATTTCTTAGCCTAATGAATACACAAGGTGGCTGTTGGGATAAAGGAAAGGGATGACATAAGCTTACGTAGGACAAAAATGGAAATGACAACAACAGGAAGAAGACTCAATATTAAATAAATTTACTGCTGTGTAACTAGCAGAGACAGATCTGCAAGTGTGCTGACTTTTGTTGATGGAATAAAATGTCTTTAAAATTACATGGAGCTTTTTCTTATGCAGTATGCAAAAGTTGATTAGAAGATCCCACAAGGATCTATGTTACATTTCTGTTCCTTCTCCTTCTGCTCGGAGCACTCTGTTTCATCAGCTGATCTGAGTTCAGTCAAAGGCTTAGGCCTAATCTTTCACAAACGACCAACCTAGGTAGGTTAGGCCCTAGCTCCAGGCTGTGTGATTGAAACTCTTAAGTTTTGGAAAATTACAAGTTGGAAGTATAAAGAATATGCTAGCGAACACTTCTCTTTCAAAGAACTGTGTGCCTGTCCTGGAAAAAAACCCACTATATTAAGAACAGTAGGGTTTTTTCCCCTTGCATCCTAAACCCCTATGACACAATATTCTATGTGTTTGTGTGTGTGCATGCTCATGGAGTTATGAATGATACAGATTGCATAATCCCATGGGCAGAGGTACAGACAAAGAACCTTAAACGACTGTTTCATAATGCTCAGACAAACACAGTGTACTTGATTACTGACAGAAACTTATTTATATCATGTGTAGTATGTAGACCACCATGACTCTTTTAATTTGAAACAAAGGTATCAAAAGCAGTCATTGTTTTCCCTCATAAACATTGTCGGCATTCCTCTCTGTGTTCAAAGGGCATCTTTAATTCCAACGGCTGTGTTCTTTCTGGTAGAAATAAGACTTTCCTCTCTGAAATCTCCTATGTGTACCTTAAGGTAGAGGGAGATATATATTGAAAGCCTGCCAGATACCACATCTGCCTCTCTTTGCACCTCAAAGGGTGAAGCCAAACAGCAAGGTGGCGAAGATGAGTAAACCGATAAATTAACACCGTGAGGGCTACCCTCTCTCTTTCTGTCAAACAACTGTAGGTGATCTTTTCCCCCCTGCCCTGGAAAAAACAACAATCCCTCACGCAATCCAGTTACCGGTTGTCTAGCTGGCAAATGCAGTCTGTAACACCTGTGCAACAGATACACACAGATGTACATATCCGGCTGTCAATCCATCTGTGGAAGGCACTGGATGGAACAGTTTGTCTTTGAAGAGGTGGAAAGGAGGGCAGATTCATATACACCACAGCTAAGGAATCTGTTTTCTCCCTCTGCTCATTGTTTATATATTGTGTTCTGTTCATATTTTGTCTCTGTCGTTCTAGGACCGTGCAGGTAACTGCAACTGAGGCAATATAGCCAGAGACTCACAGAGCTAGTGGGATCTGTTCTGTGGCTAGCAAAACTTAACAAGGTAAGTTGAAGCCTTTTTACTTGATTCTGTCTCCAAATACTATGCGATGCTTCTGATCCCCCCCCCCCGCACCCCTCCGGCCATGTATCTTAATGAAACAGTCCAGGGTTTGGGGGCTTTTTGTAAAGAAGGATATTTGGTCCATGCTGCTGTGTCTCTGTTTCCTATGCGATATGTTGGTGGTGTGTAAATTTTTACAAACAGCTTCTATTATCTTTTGAATCCACAAAACAACAAAGGCGATAATTATAGTCTGAAGATGCTATAGTGTTTCAAACAAGCCTACAGTGGTGGTATTACAAAGAAACTGTTTGGTTTGCCTACAGCTTTTGCTGCACTCAAAGACATCCCAATTATGCTTCGCATTTCAGCAGAAAACTTCTGTCCTTAAACAGAAACAGCTTGTGTGAAACCTCTTAGAATTCTCCTTTTTAAAAAATTTTCTTGATTCTTCTGCGACTAAAAAATGGTCCAAATGGTGGGTGCAGCGGGAAAGATTCCCCCCCCTCCACACCCCCTTGTACAAATTACGTCTGGCTTTGTGAATATAGGTACATTTTTTGTTGTTGTTGGGGGGAGGAGACAGGAATGATGAGGGGGATAAATGTATGTCATTTAAAACCTCTTATGTACATCTGCTACTTGTCAACCCGTGATCTCCTGATCCTTGAATATTTGGCAACCCTGTGATTTGCGATAATGGAATTACTAGGGGAAAAAGTTATCAACAAAGACAGTACATTATAAATGGGAAAAAGTTAGGCTTCAGATGTTTCAGAGATGAATGAACTTTGAAAAGGATGTAATGGTACTGGTGGGGGCAGGTCAGGGGCCTGAATGTTGTGAACCTTTCGAAGAAACCACAAAGGTCTTTAAATATTATGGCCAATATAAGCATTACATGGGCCAGATCCTAAACTGGAACAAATCGTGGTCAGAGCTGTAGCTAGGTGATCTTGCGCCCCTGGCAGAACCGTCGAGATTGCTCCCCCTAGCCACGGACAAATTAGCTCTTCTTTCCGCCTCTCCTCCCACACACACCCCTCCATTCAATTCACCCTCTATTTAAAACCATTTCTTATGAGACAATAATCAATATTTATATTTATGGACATATTTTAAAGCTGATTTTGTGGGGGCCCACCTCACCACCCCCTAGCTACGGCTCTGATTGAGGTAAATTGAAATCTGTTGACATTTATTTAGGCTTAACACTCGTTAACTATTATGCTGAATGCTCAGTAGCATTGGGCCTCAACTAAATTGATCTCCCTACTTATAATGTAGTTGTTAGGGAATGAAGAGTGCCCATGAACGGGAACTCCAGGATGCGGTTCACAAGTCCTCCACATCCTATAATCCAGCCCTGGCAAAGAGTGTTTGCAGTATAACAGTGAGTGAGTTTTGTGGTATGATGCCAGATCACAGATCTGCATATCTATTGGATTATAACTCCAGAGGAGAGAGACGGTAAGCTCCTGACCTTGAAGTCTCCAACTCTTGGCCTCATTACCTGGCTCATGATAACAGCCACAGGGCATGTACATTTTTTTTCTAGTAAAATTCTAAAAGTGTGCTGAAAATAAATACCTCAAAGTGCTTGATATTCATATGTTTTGATACTGAGGAGGCTTCAGATTACGTTAGACTGGGATAGCTCAGTCGGTAGAGCATGAGACTCTTAACTTAGGACTGTGGGTTTGAGTCCAATATTAGGCAAAAGATTCTTGCATTACAGGGGCTGGACTAGATGACCCTTCCAACCCTACAATTTTATTCTCTTTGAATGGTAAATTATAGCCATTCCTCACTTAGCCCACTGGAAAATAAACTAAAGCTGTGCTCACCCTCCCATTTTCTCTGTATCCAGGGCATTTCCATATCTGGTTTGTGAAACTGTGTATGCACATTGATCAGCACAATCCACATTTATCTTGTGGTTTATTGAGAAATGTGTATTTTGATGTGTTTCCTACACACATGCTATGGGAGGACATCCCTGCCTCCTCTTTGCCCTCTGGTGTGCACAGGGGATGACATGGAAACATATCCAACTGTACTGATGTGTACAACAACATGCAAATATGATTTGAAATGCAACGGGGAGAAATGACCTCGCTACATTTCAAGTCAGCGGAGAGCACATGAAGGCCTGCCTGGCCTGGCTCCCCAGCTGTCTGCTCACCTGCTTTGCTTGACCCCTTTCTCACTCAGCTGGGACCCTAGATTATTCAGACCCTGGGATTCCCTTGCCCTGTTGTGGGCAGGTGGGTGGGAGTGGCAATGACATGGGGAACTTTGGAAGGCATGCCTGGGTCACCTGCTTGCCTACTTGCTTACTTGCTGTGCCAGCCTGCCCACTCATGGTGCCCACTTGCCTGCTTTGCTCTCTTGTTCTGCCTGCTGTTGTCATGCTACAGTTGTTTGGCCACCTATTGGAGGCCATGTGAACTACAGCGTGATGACTTTTTTTCCTGTACACGAATATTATATAGTAAAATAGATAGATACAGCATTCTTATCTGTTTTATGTCAATTCTGCCTCTGTTGTAAACTCTGGGCCTCTGCTTTCAGTGTTTCGCCTGCCCTTATGCACTTGCAGAAATGTTTATGCTTTTAAAGTCGTTGGACTCCAATATGCTCAAAGAGGAAATAACTAAATTGAGGCAAATTTCAAAACAGACATATTGCTCTGTAGCTGTTCTTACGGAGAAAATGTTTTAGGCAGTACCTTAATAGTTCAACAACACTGGGTATGTTTTAGGGAACCAGCAGCAGCCAACACTTCCAGGTTATTGTGCCATAGTGTATTTACCGTCAGATGCCCTGCCAAAAAGTCCTTATATTGTTGAAATGGCAAGTAATATTGTAAAGTTTCTGCTCATTCATTAGGATAAAGGTAAAGGGACCCTTAACCATTAGGTCCAGTCGTGGCCGACTCTGGGGTTGCAGCACTCATCTCACTTTATTGGCTGAGGGAGCCGGCGTACAGCTTCCGGGTCATGTGGCCAACATGACTGACCAGACTAATGGGCGAACCAGAGCAGTGCACGGAAATGCTGTTTACCTTCCCGCCAGAGAGGTACCTATTTATCTACTTGCACTTTGATGTGCTTTCAAACTGCTAGGTTGGCAGGAGCAGGGACCGAGCAACGGGAGCTCACCAGTCGCGGGGATTCGAACCGCCGACCTTCTGATCGGCAAGTCCTAGGCTCTGTGGTTTGACCCACAGCACCACCTTCATGCATTTATTCCTAAAGACGTAAACGATCTAAGCCCTTGCATATAGCTTAATGTCAGTGTAGGTACAGTATGTCACAATCAACCCTTTCTCTCTCTCTAGGCTACAATCCTGTGCAGTGGTATTAAGCCCTGGGAGCAACCCAACTAAACACAGTGACATTTATTTCTCAGGGTCAAACTACAAGTGAAGCTAAGTGAGTCTGAATTCTGTAATGAGGATTTCCCCTCCCTCTCCATTTAAGAAGAAGGGAGAGTGACATTCAGGATCATGGCATTCTTCTATGCAGTGGAAGAGTCGAGGCAAAGCAAAGGCAGAGTGGGAGGAGTATAAAGATGAAGATGGTCCATAGGCAGGAAGAGTCTCCTAGTGCCTCTAATCAGCAGACCAGCCTCAGCTGACAGTGTTTTATAGGGATCAGAATGTTATAATTCAATGGTGTAAGAAAGCATCTTGGGTTGGTGTGGCCTATTACGTAAAGCCCATATCATTAGCAAAGGCTGAAACCCCACCAGACACCTTCCAGATCACCAGTTCAAAACCTCCATTAGGGTTGATTCCTAAAACAGGACAGCCAAACCTACTTGTGCAGTTATTGCTGGCACAATAGATATGTCAGCGAATAAATTGCTGTTTTTAAAATTTAGTCCACAAAGTTTTGACTAACCTCATCCATATCTTCATAGATATTCTTGAGCCTTCTCAGTTAAAATGTTGAGAGATTACAGTTAACAGATGCTTTTATTAGATTCAAAGCTCTGTGTTGGCCTTCTGGAGAGATAGACCAAGATGTTGATCAGGTCACGGATAATGTAGTTGTTAACGATTTTTTTTTAAAGAAAAACATTAAAAGCCATTACTCCTCATTGAGATAATTCTGGCAACATTATTCTGTAGAAGTGCACCTTTTGTGTAACAACAAAATGACAAAATTGAAATGTTAAAAGTAGAGCATCTGAACAAAAGCCTGTGAAATCATTTAGACAAGATCATTGTCCTGCCATTGTAAAAGAACAGGGAAGTGACAGAATGGGGCGGGGGGGGGGGGAAAGAGGCACTTGTCACAATAAGGTAAAGAGGATTCCTCTTTGTTCTGTCTATCCTACTTGGAAGGGTTTTCGGCTAACGGCAGAGCACCCTCCTCTGGCAGCTTGCCCAAAATGAAAGTCTTCAGTTTGGAGACGCGAAGCTTCTTTCACAGGGGAAAGAATCCTCTTTGTAATTTAAGCCTGCAGCTATGTCTTAACAGAGAGGTACGGCACTCTGTGGGATACATAATCATTTGTGTACAGAATCAGATGCTTGCTTCTGTTATGAATGGAATGCTACTATCACTGTGTAATCACTACTACAGGTACTTCTTGTCTCAGTTTACACTGCGTATGCTAAAACTCCTGCTGTTCTACCAGGGTGGAAGGGAGGCACAGTGGAGACTGCCCTACCAACTTCACAATCTCGCCTCCGCAAGCCCCTGCCCACTTAACTTCTTACTTACAACCAATCTGGGAATGGCTCTGCCTGGAATTGTCTCTGCCTACCATTATTCTCCCTGCCTTCTGCCCTACCAGTCCCAGTGGGCACTAGTCACAAGTAGGGCAAGGCAAGGCTTTCCACAAGCCTTCCCATCATTGGTCCCTCATTTGGTTTCCACTCTGCGACTTTCCCTTTAACGGGTTGCTTTTTTCTAAAGAAAGGAGCCACATGGTTGTGAAATGGAGAAGACGTTGAGCAAGGCCTGAGGGTAGCTAGGAAGCAGCTGGAGAGAAAAAAGCGAAAGGGTAGTTTGCGCTGGGAAATAGCTGTTGGTGGACGAATGCCAAAATATAGAGCGGGAAAGATTTGATGTAACAGCAAGTATGGAGCCAAAATGGAGGTTGGATATGGAGTTAGCAGCGCTTAAGAGTTTGGTTGCACACACATTCAAAAGCTAAATGGCTTGGGAGATCTCAGTTGCCTGGAACCACCCATGAACGAGGCTCCCATAAATGTGTTTTAAGGGGGGAAATGCATTTGTTTTATTTGGTGCTGCTCAACCATGAAACTCACTGGGTGACATTCAGTCAGTGTTTCTCAGCCTAACCAACTGCACAGGGTTGTTGTGAGGATAAAATGGAGATAAAGAGAACCACCTTGAGCACCTTGAAGTAAAGGTGGGATATAATATTAATAGTAAATAATATTCCACTGACCAGCTTTGCTATCAGTCTCCCCCACCCCTAGGGGCAGAGAGGGAACAGCAGCAAAGCTCTGTGTGTTTTATGTCCAGCCTAGCAGACTCACGGGGCCTGGCAAGGGCTCCTCCTCATGCCCTCCTCCATCCAGCGGGCAATGGGGCATTTCACCTCAGCTGCCAGAACATATTGGCCCCATCTGCACTGTACATTTAGAGCAGTATCACCCCACTTTAAACCGGAAGGAAACCTATGAACTGTTAAGGGTGCTGAGAGTCATTAGGAGTGGAGATCCTTATTTCCCTCACAGAGCTACCACTCCCAGAGTTACCCGGGGAAAGGGCTTGGTTGTTTAAATCACTCTGGGAATTGTAGGGGCCTTCTCCTAACAGTTCTCAGCAACCATAACAAACTTATATTTAGGGAAGCCATGACTTTTTTTTTAAAAGTGGTGTGTGATACTGCTTTAAATGTACAGTGCAGATGTACAGACCAATGTTGCTACTTAAACAGGACAAGGCGGAAGTGGCTGCTTTCCGGAACAAACTCAGGGAAGCCCATGCCCCTGCTCATTCACATCAAGCTACCCATGCTGATTTAGGGCCAGCATGCTGCAGGCGTGTTTAAGGGAAAATATGCTCCTATTGCTGCTTTCCGATCATCTTTACGGAGCCTCGGCATGCAAAGCCCTTTGTTAATCCGTGCACCAGTGAACCAGGAGGAGCCTTGCTGCACATCTTGCGAGGTTGGGCTTTCCCTGTTGTGTCTTATGCTTAGAACGAAGGCAGCTCTGGGCTTTGTCCTAAAACTCCATGAGGCATGGGCAGCCCAGGGGCATTATCTTTGATTAGTGCTGCTTTACTAAACAAACGGGAACATTGGATTGCAATAGCAGCCTAAGCAGCAGACCGAATACTAAATGCCTGCAGTGGCGGGACACTTTGCTGAGCAATATACTGTACAAGGAGCTTTTGTCATAAGTGTTGACCCAAAACATTTGGTCCATAAAAAGAGTTTACAGTCGTGGGGACTCCTGGCAGCGATCGCTTTAATGCAGGATCTGTGTCATGGCGTAAAACAAATTACTTCAGACATTGCACTAAATGGGTGGAAACGACACAGGAAATGGCTCCATATAAAACAAGAGGCACACCAGTCACCTATGCACAGGGGCACCGTTTTGAAGCAGACGTGAACACATGTCCTTGGCATCGCAACACAGTGCAGCCCGTCGCATTTAGAAACTTTCCCTCCTCCTGGGTGCTTCTACCAAATACGGGCACTCCTCCTGCACGAACGTTTTGGAGAAGCTTCCGGATGCAGATTTATTTTTATTTTTAGAAAACATTTAAAAGGAAATATTATCCAGTGCAGAACCTACCATTGCACAGTCATTGATTGAGTTCTGCATGGTAGTTTGATAAATCAGATTCACTTTCTGTTAATTAATTTGGATATATTAGCAGTGGCATGATCCAATATTACTAGGGATCATCTCCAACTTTTGGTCACTCTCAAATCATGCATTTAATTTCATCTCTGATATATTTTCAAGCACGAGGGCCAGCCCTAACAACCGATTTCACATTGCCTCAGTGTAGCTTATTTCCTTCCTCCTGTCATAGATAGTGGTGGCACCAGAACAAGAAAAGAAAGAAAAAGCGGGGGTGAGGAAAAGGCCAGAAAACGGGCAAAATGAATTTCTGGGCAGCCTTCTGAGAGAAAAATATTTCATATTGACACATCCTAAACGTATTTTCTCTGAGGTAACTATTGTTTTGATGGTGTTAATTATTACAATTAAGCAGGCTCAGGATCTCAGCCCATATTTATCCCTAGCATATTTCAAAAAGTGAAAAAATCCAGACACAAAAGTTGTTGAGCTTTTTAAAGTTTTGCACAAAGTTTTCGAAATTTCCCCCGGTCTGAATACTGGACGTATGGGAACCCTACCCTAAATGACAACTGCCATTCAGTTGTAATTAGTATGTGATAAATTTTCCCTCAAGTAACCAGAAGACCAGCAATTGGGGTCGTAAAGTTGTGCGTTATCTGCTTGCCCCCTTCACTTCACTCTGGCAACATATATGGTGGGCTATGGGGGTAGCGACATGCAGCCCTCCAGATATTCCTGATTTCAATTCCCCTGGCCATGCTGATGAGAGCTAGACTCCAACAACATCTAGAGGGCCACAGGTTATTCTCCACTGACCTGATGACCTCCTTAACTTTTCCCAGTGAAAGGTTGTTCCTTTTAAGCGCAGGCATATAATTCCACTGCCTTTCAACCTTTTTTTAACTGACTGCCTCCATGTTTTCCTCACCTTAATTGGTGAAGTCAGGTGATTGACAGGTGGTCAGTCCCACCCTCTTGTCAAGTTTGGCCACCAGGCCAGCTTTAATAATGATCTGGTCTGTGAAGCCAAAAAGGTTCCCACCCCTGTAGTATGACGAGGAAGGGCAGTGATAGTGAAAGGCCCAGTCATATGCCCATCCTGTATAAATTAGAGCTACTTGGTCTAAACCACTGAGCCTCTTGGGCTTGCCGATCAGAAGGTCAGAGGTTTGAATCCCCGCGACGGGGTAAGCTCCCTTTGCTTGGTTCCAGCTCCTGCCCACCTAGCAGTTCGAAAGCCCGTCAAAGTGTAAGTAGATAAATAGGTACGTCTCCAGCGGGAAGGTAAACGGCGTTTCCGTGCGCTGCTCTGCTTCACCAGAAGTGGCTTAGTCATGCTGGCCACATGACCCAGAAGCTGTACGCCGGCTCCCTCGGCCAATAAAGCGAGATGAGCCCCACAACCCCAGAGTCGTCCGCAACTGGACCTAATGGTCAGGGGTCCCTTTACCTTTACCTTTAACATAAAGTTTATATATTTGTTTGCTGTCTGAGAAGACTGTAAGGTGGGACATGCTGATAATCTTCCCCCTTCTTCATTGTACAACTATATTGGCCATCAGTCTTTCCTTCTTTCTTTCTTTCTTTCTTTCTTTCTTTCTTTCTTTCTTTCTTTCTTGTGATTTGGAAAGCTATTCACGTGATAGAAACAGTTTTGGGTATAAAAACTGGTTTTCAGCACTCTTCTTCTGAGTAATTACAACTATTTTCTGCTTTCTTGAATGTCGACCCGTTCATGCACCATATGGCTAGAGGCTACACACCACTAGTCATCCTCATGGTTAGAGTTCCAAAGCTGTGAAGTATGGGAGGTGCCACCACTGGTCGAGGAAGAGGGGTGCGGGGGGAGCGCACCATCCCTGGCAGTGTGATCCTGGTGGGGTGCCATTGTGGCTGTCCCACCACCCGCGCCGGGTGCCACGCCCCTGCCACTGAGTGCCACCATAACTGCAAGGTCAGGACTGGGTTGTAGTCAGCAGTCTGGAGTGAGCCAGGAACTGCCCAGAATTCTGCTCTCAACACAACTAAACAAATCAAAGGATCCACTCTTGCCCTATCCCCCATCAATAGTTTATTGATCCAACTAAACCTTTACAAAAACAAATACTCCTTTCTAACTGGAGACCTGTACCTCTCAATTCATCCCAAAGAGAATACGTGGAAGTGATAACAGTTCTTCATGAGAAAAGGGCTTGCACGACCTTTATTTATGAGAGAGCATGGAGGGGTGTTCCATTAAGTGCCCACCCTCTTTAAATTACTTTGCAAACTGAGCTTAGGCACATGTCACTGTTTTTACGAACTCATGTGCTATGATCTCCCAATAACAAATAGGAGAGGGTGCCTATTTTGACCTCAGAAGCCTGTTCAAAGTCACTGTGAGCTATTATTTGAGTAGCTTGAGGTGAAATAATGTTCAGCTCAGCTTCCTGGAGCTGCATTTGAAATGCAATTAATTGACTGCTGTTAGTTGTCAATTAACATTTATTATCAATTAGTTCATCAAATTGATTAGTTGGCAGGACCTTAAAGCCTAAATGCACTCCTTTCCATTATAAATATGTCTATAAGGGTAAAAGCAACTTGCTAATTGATGTCAAACTGAAATTGCTTATGTTGGTCAAGATACAGGCGAGTACACTGTATTTTAAAAGCCTGTTCAACTCATTTTGCAGAAAACAACACAGGGATTTATTTATTTATAAAAAACTTTTTCATAGGTGAAATATAAAAAATAAAATTAGAGTAGACAAACAGGTATGGGGGGGATTGTTAATGAAGGTTTTTCTCTCATCTATCACTGTGGCAATGACTAATAAGTGTTTCTTCATACATTGACCTGGTTTTCATGTAATAGTAAACCATAAACTATGGATTACTGTGAACAAGCAGCATTCTGTTTCATGCAGTTCAGTCATATCCACCTCTCTCCTCCCTGTGCTGCTCTGGGAGGAAACAAACAAATTCACTGGCTTAGCATTGCACGTGGACCAATGTTCATGGTTTGGTTTGGTTCAAACAAACTATTGCAACAAGTACTATAGCACTAAGGCTGCACTCTGCTTTGTTCTGTCTTGATACAGCACAGGGGGAAGAGGGGCAGGTATGATTGAGCAGTGTGCATGGGAATGCAGCTCATTCACAGTAAACCATGGTTTTAGGTCATGGCTTACCATTATGTGTGGCTGAAGCCTTTGTACTTCCCTTTAAAAATTGAAAGTGTGAATGCAACCAATATCTGTCAGTTGCAGTCATTAGCCCAAGATCAACTTATCTACCACCAATAGTTGTTGTTGCTTACTGTCTGTGCTTCCGGAAACACATCTGCTTTTTGTCCTACCACCTTCCCCACATGCTACAAGCAGGGTTTTTTTTTCTTATCCTCTGCCCCAAGTTCCTGGCATATTTATCAATTTCAATGTTTATCCATTTAAATGTTTATGTCGTTGCACTCCCCCCACCAGAACTCCCCCCCATCTCTTTCATTTTTAAAGAAACCCTCCGCCCTCAAATTCTGAGCATGGGAGGGCATGTCACAAGCACCAGGCAATCAGTACAGTGGTACCTCGGGTTAAGAACTCGATTTGTTCTGGAGGTCTGTTCTTAACCTGAAACTGTTCTTCACCTGAAGCACCACTTTAGCTAATGGGGCCTCCTGCTGCCGTTGTGCCGCCGCTGCATGATTTCTGTTCTCATCCTGAAGCAAAGTTCTTAACCCAAAGTACTATTTCTGGGTTAGCGGAGTCTGTAACCTGAAGTGTATGTAGCCTGAAGCGTATGTAACCCGAGGTACCACTGTACTCTGCATTGTTAGACTGGAAAATGAAGGAGGTGACTTTATCAGTGTCAGTGGACCTAGCCAATTTGCACGCGGCATAGACACCTTCTCCTTTAAACAAAAGGAACCAGTTGTTCCTGGGCTCGATTCACTTTGGAAGTTTGCTTGTCCCAAAGGGCCCATTCTGCAGCTGGCACTGCTCTCCCTAAGGTTTGTGCATCTGCATCAGGCTCACTTTAATGACAAGTAGAACAAATTCTTATATAAGCAGTGGCTCAGAGGCTCTATTCTTCCATCACTGAAGTGTATCAGCGTCATTGAGGAGGGACATCTATCTGTGCCTGAAATATAGGAAGGTGTCCTGATTTGAATACATGTATTCTTTCTTTCTAAAGTTATACGTGTCGGGGGTGGGGGGAGAGTTAAATTTGGGTGGAGGTGGAAGAGCTTGTCATTTTAGGTATCACTTTCTTTTCTGTTCTCTTACAGGCCAGCTAAGCACTCACAGAGGGAATATGAGCTGGGTGTGTGTGAGGAGGAGGGCTCTAATTTTGCACAACAGAATAGGGAACAGCTTATTTATTTACTTTCCAATTAGTTTTTACTGAAGATTTTTTTGTGTTGCAAAGCAAACAGTGAAGAGTATGCACAGCATCTCCGGTTTTGATTCATAGTCCTTTTTTACAGTTCGTTTACTTTTTGTATGGGACACATCGCTCTAGGTATCATGCAGTTGGGCGAAAAGAGAAGGGAGAAAGAGAGGGAGATAGGAGGGTAACGTTATTTCATTCTATTACACAGTGTTTGTGTAGGGTATTGTTTCGGCATCATGGGCAGGTTCTTTATTTGTACATCTATTTATTTTTAATAGGGAGCGGTGCAGTATTTGCAGGCTCATAGCGTTTCCTTACAGTTTTCAGTATATCCAGCTCCCTGCCTTCTGTTTGTGCATCACGGATCGAGCGGCAATTGGTGTGTGTTTGTGTGCATGCTTTTTTTATGGACACTGAGTACCTGCATTAAAGGGTTCTTCGTGCCCCTTGCCTTTGTGAGCAGCTAGACTGTTCCTATCTGCCGCCTCCAAAAATAAAGGGGGGGAGGAACACCCTGTGACCTAAATATGGCTGAAAGACACAACATGTGACCCGCTTAGCGTGCCTGTCATGGCCTGGAGCCACAGCAGGAACTCTATTAGTGGGAACAGCACAGATGCTACCAGATGGCCAACATATTGTCCAGAGATGACCCATGTATAATTGCAGAAAAGTTCAATACATTCAGGTTTTGAATTTAATTGCATTGACCACCTTAGCTGCTGCTGCTGCTGTACAATTTAATGTATTTAAGGTGGAAACTTGCTCTCTCTGAGTGCAGGAAGATATCCAACTGCTTTTAACTTCGCAGATTTTATTGTTCCGTGCAATTTAACACCTGAACACACAGATGTGAGCGAGGCTGTCCTTATTCCACTCTTCCCCCACCTCAGTTTCCCTTCGCCTGAGATTTGAATCCAGCAGCAAAACTTTCTAGTTCAGGAAAGGAGGCGGGGGGGGGGGGTAGTGAACCCTGTGGAGTGCCACGCTCATCACAGGATTTGTGGCAAAGTGCATAGAGCACTATTTTCAGGGACACATCTCAGCACAGCTGTGAAAGTCATTGGCCCTCACAGGGCTGTTCTGAAGAGAAAGGAGATATGAATTGTAAAGCAGGGCATTTGAGAATGCCATTAATCATAGTGATGGCTTTATTTGAGTAAGAACTGCTGGAGTTGAACTCACTAAGTTGCCTTCTAAGAGCCTCCTTCACATGTTAGTCATATGAAGAGATGTCAGGCAGTTAAACGCTTCTTTCCCCATTCGGGACAATGGGAACGTAGTCTGGAGCTTCGATGAAACAACCACACTGCTTGCTTGGTCTGAATCAGTTGGAATTCTGCCTCATGAAGAAGGTAGGGTCATTTTCCTCATGGCCCTTCATTCAGCATTCCACACACAGGCCAAGAAGCAAGCCAAAGAAACATTATTTTATGCAGCAGCCAAAAAAGCTAATGCTATTCTAGGCTGCGTTAACAGACGTATAGTGTCCAGATCAAGAAAAGTAATAGCATCCCTTTATTCTGCCTTGGTCAGACCACACCTGGAATACTGTGTCCAATTCTGGGCAACACAATATAAGAAGGATGTTGACAAGCTGGAACCTCTGCAGAGGAGGGCAACCAGGATGATCAAGGGTCTGGAAAGCAAGCCTTATGAGGAATGGTTGAGGGAGCTGGGTATGTTTAGCCTGGAAAAGAGGAGACTGAGAGGAGATATGATAGCTATCTTCAAATATGGAAGATGGAGCAAGCTTGTTTTCTCCTGCTCTGGAGGGTAGGACACAAACCAATGGCTTCTTCAAGTTACAAGAAAGGAGCTTCTGACTAAACATCAGGAAGAGCTTTCAGACAGCGAGCCTTTTGACAGTGGAACAGAGACTTCTTTGCATGGTTTTGCTCTCTCCTTCCTTGGAGGTTGGATGGTCATCTGTCATGGATGCTTTAGCTGAGGTTCCTGCATTGCAGGGGGTTGGACTAGATGACCCTTGGGATCCCTTCCAACTCTACAATTCTATGATTCTTTGAGCAACAAAAACTGAAAACTGACGCATGCTGTGTGTATGATACGATCTTTTGGCTGTAATTTTTAAAAAAGTAACTGAAATGTCATTTTTTGTATATTTATATAGTTTCCCCTTAAAACAAGTCTATAACACACACCCGACCATAACACGCACGTAGTTTTTAGAGGAGGAAAATCCATAGGCATGCCACCCGTAGGCATTCCCTCCATAACACGCACAGACATTTCCCCTTACTTTTTAGGAGGAAAAAAGTGAGTGTTATGGTGCAAAAAATACGGTAAATGGTTAAATCCCTGCACCTAAATAATAACTAGGTAGGCTGGTATGCCTAAAATCCCACCCCTGAATCCCACCCCTGCTTCAAATAAGAGACAGGTAGCCAACATGGTACCCTTCAGTTTTGTTGGACTCCCACCAGTTCCGTCAGTCCTAGTCAGCATGGCCAGTGGTCCGGAATGATGGAAGATGTCGTTCTGACATGAGCCAGGGTGGACTGTCTCCAGGATTTCACACAGGGCTCTCTCTCAGCCATACCGGGAGATGTTGCATTATGGGATGGAGGGGTGGGGGAAGTTGCTCCTATAACTGGCACAATCTAAATACAAATTCATGGGAAACAGGATTACACCTTACATCACACTGCCTGCACACATTTAGTGTGACACCAGCATAGAGGCTATTCATGTTTGTGGGCTGTGTGTCAAGGTTACGCTGCTGAACGTGTGTAGGCAAGGAGGAACAGCCCTGTCATATGCATGCTCAGTGTACACCCCTGTGGCATGGATATACATAGGTGGAGTTAGTCACAGTAGCATTGCATCCACAAAGGAAGGACCGCCAAGGGAGCATTCACATTATCATGTTGCATGCATATGCTCTTGTTTCAAATTGAATATGTAGATCTATGGGATCCAATATGGAGGCAGCCACAGTCTTAGTAGTGGCTGTCTAGAATAATAATAATAATAATAATAATATAATATATTTGTATCCCACTCTGGTCTCTTGTGGGAGAGCGTTCCACCAGCCTGGGGCCACAGCCAAAAAGGCCCTGGCTCTAGTCAAGGCCAGTCTAATTTCCCTGGGGCCCGGGATCTTCAAGGTGTGGTTGTTAGCAGACAGTAAGGTCCTCCGTGGGGCATACCAGAAGAGGCGGTCTCATAGGTACAAGGCTCCTAGGCCTTATAGGGCTTTAAAGGTTAAAACCAGCACCTTAAACCTGATCTTGCAAGTCAAATGCTACATAGAGCTATTGCCATTCAACACATAATGGGAGCGAGGGGGGGGGATAACAAAAAACAAAACATAAAACCCACGACATTTTAAAACATCTAAAATAAAAATTAAATTTTAAAATCTGAATAATCGTGTTCTATACTAGCACCTACCAGACACATTGGGTTGATTCAGCACATAATTGGGCTCTGGCCAGAACTGGTTTTTAAAAAACCTTTATATAGAATTGAAATGGCATTATACTTATGGTAAAACACAGGAAAGCTTGTTTCAGCACCCTCCTATTACCCTTTACACACCCTGTGCTTTAGCTAATCAAATGCAACCCTCCACCACATGCATTTTTGATTTGATCATTGCCTCTTGAAGGGCTGGGCCCCCTGCCTGCTGTGCATTGTGATGGGGGATATTTAGGTTCTGCGTATAGGATAATGATAGCGCAACATGTAGCCGATGAGAAACCTTCCAAGTGAATAGTGCAGACAGATCAATTCTCATGCCACCAGCAAGTCCTCTTTTCCAAACTGTTTCTTTTGAGAAGCTGGTCCTCTTTGCTGTTTGCTTTGGGCAGAACTAGGTGCATTGATCGTATTTGCATCACTTTTGTTAAAAGTTAATGTCTGGTGTGGGGTGAGGCAGGCATGCCATGGAAGCCTGCACAATACACCAGTATTGGTGAAGATTCTTTTGCGGATAAGGAGACGTAATGGAGTTTCTTTAGCCAGGACTGCCAGCTAAGAGAAAGAAAGAGAGAATACAGTGGTACCTCAGGTTACGTACGCTTCAGGTTACATACGCTTCAGGTTACAGACAGGTTACAAGCTAACCCAGAAATAGTGCTTCAGGTTAAGTACTTTGCTTCAGGATGAAAACAGAAATCGGGCTTCGGCAGCGCGGCGGCAGCAGGAGGCCCCATTAGCTAAAGTGGTGCTTCAGGTTAAGAACAGTTTCAGGTTAACAACGGACCTCCGGAACGAATTAAGTACTTAACCTGAGGTACCACTGTATGACTATTTTGTAATTTTGAGAGAGTTTGCATGTAATGATAAGCTATGGCTAATGGTTTAGTGTGAATGCACAGATTGCCCCCACTTCACTCCCCCCCCCCCCCGCTCCACAAACAGGAACAACAAGCCGTGAACTTTGGCTTAGCGTTGTGCCCTGCTGGTCGATCGTTGTTTGTTTTGCTCAACCAAACCACTATAGTTAAGCCAAGAACAAAGCTTGGCTTCAGATCATGATTTGTTTGGAGCAATAAAAGCCACTGTTCCCAAGTTTAGACATAACACCAAACCATAGAGGCAACTAGTGAGCAACTAGCAAGTCACACAGGACAAGAAGAAGGGTTGGGTGTGTCCTATGGATAGGCTACCTGTGCACTAGAGACTTGGCTTGTGGGAGTCTTTTTCTGCTACAGCTTGTAGCACGTCCCGGAGGACTATATAATGATATGAATATATCAGAACTGGCGAGTGGGTGGTCCTGCCTTTGGACAGAGGGTTCCCTCCATTCCCTAGTGGTCCCTCCTGGTTCTTGGAATGTACACTGCCTGCTCCTTCCTATTCATTAGGCATTAATGAAGGCTGATTTATTTTCGGGTCCAATTTAAGGTGCTGGTACTTACCTTTGAAGCCTTAAATGGTTTGGAACCCAAATACCTAATAGCAGGGGGGGGGGTTTCCCCCCATCCAGAACTCACTGGAATAGTAGCTTGCCTGTGCAGTCAGAAGAATTCACTTGAAGATTTTGTTGAAAATTTAAGACAGTTTGCAGAAGGTAAGAAGGCATTGGGCAGTGTGTTCAAACTGGGGGTGGCACAGTTGCCAGGCAGACTGGTACATATGAACAACTGCACAGAATTTTATTATTAATTTTATTACTGCATCATTTATATTATCTATGACATTTATAGCCCAAGAGCCCAAGCTGGCACACACTGTTTGCTACCTACCCATATTATTATCTTCACCACAACCCTGTGAGGTAGGTTAGGCTGAGGGTTGCTGCCTAGCACCCAGTGAGCTTCATGGCTAAGTAAGGATTTGATTCCTGGTTTCCCATGTCCTAGTCCAACATTATAGACACTACACTACACATGCTCTTTTTATGAGATCCACTATCTGATTTATTGCAATTAAGAATAAATAGTACTTATCAAGTAGGGGGTAGGATTTGGATTAGGAACCTAGTGCTGGTGCTGTGGGCAACCGCCTACAAAAGTGGGGCCCTTAGGTAGCATACCTGATGCCAGTGCACTCCTCTGTTCAGCACCAGCCAAACGCCGTTTAAATTTTACACAATGCCCTGGAGCTGTGTTATGATGGGGAAGATGTGATAAATTGAAATAGTAACAGCTTAGGAAGGGTTGGGTCTTGGGCAACCATTGTTGGTGGCCCCTGCCAGGGCAGCGAGATCCCACAGATGTCTGTGGATGCTACACCATAGTGCTGGGCTAACTGTTGCTATTCTCCGTGTCCTGAAGCTACCTTTATTTTTCTTTTTAACAAAACAAAACAATACCCCAAGTCTGGAAGATTCTCATGTGCATCTGCTGTGTAACATCCAGCTTGGCCCTCAGCCCAGCTTGTCTGCCAGCACCAAGCACAGGAGTGAACATAATAACATTATTGCTATTTATTGCCAGACTACAACTCCCATCATCCCTGACCATTGGCTGTGCTGACTGGGGCTGATGAGAGCTGTAGTGCAACAAGAGCTGGAGGGTTGCTGGCTCTCCCCACCCTGCCCCCCACCCCCCGGTGCTAATCAAAACTTGTGTTGTCTTCTGTGAATCAAAGCAAGAAAGCTCTGAAAAGTGCATATTGGAAAATAATTGTAAGTTTCCCACTTCAGATCTTCAAGTGTAGTAAACTGCTGTGGCCCACTTGATTGTTGTGAGCCTAAGCTGACAACTTACCCCAGTCATCTCATGCAATCATTTAGGCTGATTTAAGAGCGACCCAAGCTGTGCTTCCTTTTTGGCTCACTCATGAAGCAGAATCTCACCATTGCCATTTTCTAATAATTCTGCAGGATGATGTGCTGTTTTGTCATTTGCAGGATGAGGAGAAGCATCCTTCATGGGAGGATATTATTTTGAAAGCAATTGCTGTTCATACCAGTGTATTCCCAAAATTGAATTGTGTGTGTGTGTTTTTAAAAAAAGAAAAGAAATCATCACTTATATTATATTTTCTGTAACTTGAGATTACTTATAGAGAATATGTCTAATTAGCTGCTTCCTGCAGTCACATTTTGAAAGATTCAGGTAAACAAAGCTGATCCTAAAACAGCAGTCGATGAGTCTAAGGATGGCTGAAAGGAGGGTTCCTAAGCATGATGATTTTACGATGAGTGTAAAGAAACAGGAAGCTGCCTTGAGCTGACAGAGACTAAAGGCTTGTCTGGGCCCAGTTCAAATTGCCCCTCAACCATCAACTTACCAAGAAACTACTGTTCTCTCAGCATTCTGCAGAATGGAGATAATAATAATGACATTATAGGCCAATATAAATATGCTTTAAGTCCATGTACTGAAGGGCTTTAAAAAGCTGGAGTGTACCACATAATGCAAATACTAATGAGAGAATACCAATAGAAGTAGTAGTTGTAGTAGTAATAATAATAATAATAATTAATGGCTTTTTAAATTGGTGAGAATTTCAAAAGTAGTTTATGGTGCATTCAGAGGGGTAAAAAAAGAAGAAGTTATAAGTGAGTATCTGTGAGCCTGTGTAGAAAAACTCTGGTTTGTGGCATTTTGAGTTTTACTGAATGAACAACAGTTTTCTAAATATGGATTCATAGGATTTCCTGTTTCCACTTTTGAAAGAGACTTCAGATATGCTGCAGAGAAGGAAGAAGTCATTTGTATAAAGGAACAGCACTCTGCATGGAGGGCTTTGTGTGCATAGCGAGTGTGTGGCACCACTATCAGGTAGATCATGTGGTTCAGGTGTCGTACCTCAGCTGATGCAGACTTCCCCCCAGACTTTCTTTCACCTGAGGTTTTGCTATTCATAGTAGACATTTCAGCCATTCCATGACTAGCCAGTCATATCCAGCAGTTACATCTTGGGTTTTAACTATAAACAACATTATCTAGACACCTAATTTAGTTACATTTGATTTAAATGTTTCATTTGGTTTATCTCTCTTCCAGTTATGGTTTCATATATATGTTTTAAATGGGTTTGTTTTAGTCATGGTTGTATATCATTGGTCCTGTACACAATTTGAGGGGGAAAGGTGAATTTGAGCAAGTGGTATTTTCTAAATTCAAAAATAAATAAGCAAGTGAAGATTTATAAAATAATATTCCGAAGGTAAGAGGACTGCTACTTTGAAACCAAACTACAAGATTGCTATTGTTAGTACTACTCATATTACAGGAAAGATAATTTTGCACTATCTAATTTGCACTCTTGATATGATGATGCCTTTTGCTACCCTGGGTGGATGTGATACTTTGCAGACACCTGTAGAAAGACCAGTGCAAGTCCAGATACTGATCTAGCCAAAGATTCAGTTAGGAAATTGTATCAGGTTAAGCTCTTTCAGATGTATGTTGTTTGAAAGTCCAAGAGACAGTGGTTGAGATGAGTCTGAGTTCCAAGCATGAAATAGGCTTATTTTGGGCAAATTGTGTGGTCTAACCAAAATGTGTGGGTTTGGCCTATAAAGGGTAACTAGGCCAGTCGTGCAGCCGTCACTTCTGTGAACTGATTCCCTACGTTAAAGAACACAGCTGTCTGCAAGAATTGGTGATTATATTCTTAGTACAGTATCTCATTTAAACTGGATACTGCTAGATGTTGCTCAAATTACCAACTGAGCTTCAAATTCCTATTGGTTGACTGTTGATGTAGTCATAGGAGTCATAGAAATTGATAGGTTGTCTCTCAATCACAATTCATAGTTATATAGTTTTAGCATAGTTTGGTCATTTTCTTTAACCTGAGTTGTTGTTGGGTGAAAAATGTCCAAAGTTTGGCATTTGCTCTGCCTGGGAATAAAAGAGTTACCACCCTATATGGAGTTTAGTCACTGGGTGGCACTGGACTTTGTTGTATCTGGACAGATTTGGGAGTTTTCTTCTTGTCGGCAAGAACCAAAAGTTCCTGTCAAGTGTGTCCACTAAACCTTCTATGATAAAACGTAGCAAGTCATATTTTCCATGAATCACCCTGATGATAGAGTGACCAGAAAACTGAGGAGCAGAAATCAGTTTTTTTAAAAAAAAAATGTGTGTGGGGGGGACGCGAATCTAAGAGAGGAAATGCTTGTGGCCAGAACTTTTCTACTGGACTCAGTTATTTCAACTGGGCTCAGTTATTTCAATTCTAACTGGTTAACACCCTCTTCATCCGGTATTTATTTACACATTGGTGTGTGTAAATAAATTTATTTACACATTTATTTATACATGGGTGCTCTACTGAATGACTGTTTTATTGTTGCAGGTAAAAGGCCTTCTGTGCAAAATTGCTTATTCCGATATTTGTCAGTACATGAATGATAGCTTCATGGGTCCTGCTTTCCTCCCCTTTTGTAAAAAACCTGTTGAGTATGCCTCTCTTTTATTGTTCAAGTGTGTTGCAATAAACTGCATAAACCTTCCTAAGATGTTGTGCAGTGGTCCACCTTAATTTCAAATAGATACCCCTTGCAATTATGTCAGCTACTTAAATTTATTTGCAGACAGTCAATTCATATTGATCATAACTTGACCTTACAGTGACCTTGAGCAAAGGTACTTTGCAACTCTCATAGATATTGTGATCAATACCGGTGAGTAATTGACTATACCTAGTTACTGATAAATGAAGAGTGGTTGGTTTGGGCTTGTTGGTTTTTTCCCCTTCTCCTTCCCCCTTTCATTTTAAAGGTACACTATTTTCAGAAACAAAGATAATAACGGCTCATTTAGTCAACAGCTTGTAAAGGTTTTGTATTGATACGCAAAGGTATAATGACAACCTCAGGCATTTACAAGTGGCGCAGAACAATGGGGTGCAAAGATACAGGAGAAGGAATCATTACTTCCCCAGCTTCAACTGCAAAAAAACATGATATTTATGACAGAGTGCTGAGAACAAACACACTTACTTAGCCGTGTTTGTTGGTGACAGCGTGTGTCAAGCCATGCCTCTTTCCCCTATACATAAGACAGGGCTGGTGAAGAAAAATGCTATATTCTTCTTCGTCTTCTTCACAGGAAGGAAGCTGTTAGCTCAACATATTTGTCTCCAGAGCAGCTCTCTTTTTCATGTTGGTGCCTGAATTAAATTGCACCTCCCCAGGTATACCCAACTGTAATCATGAGGAAGAGCTCAGTTTGGTCTCAGCACATCTGCTACATGTTGATACGTTTCCCCTCCCTTGCCGAAAGTTAAAAAGAAAGGATGTTAGAAGACGCTCTCCCTGGTTGTTCCTTCCACTTTGCTCATGGCTCCACTGGGCCACGCACTGGCAACGCAAACTCAGGCAAGAGCAAAGTGGGTAAAAGAAAGCAGAGCTGTTTGAGCTGCTAATTTGAGCATCTGAGTGCAGGAGATGACCTCCTAAACACTATATGTGCTCCCAAGCTGCCCTGCATTGTCTGGGGAGAGATTATGTTCAATAAGGTAGGTTTGCTTCTCCCCTGAACCTCTCTGGCAGGCGATTGTTGCTGTTGCTGATACATGGAACCGAGCTGCTTTTAGTACATCACATCTGCTCACAAAACGAAGTAAAAGCCAAAGAGGAAAGGGTAAAAAGTATATGTAACCTTTGCTGGTCTGTGTGAGGAACAACATAGCTTAAGGCTCTGTGGGGAACATAATAGTTTGCCTTTTCTGTTAATCTGAGGAAGTATAACCACAGGGAATACTTAAATGTGTAAGGCCTTGTTTATGTTCCTGGAGGTCAGCTTTGTAAATAGGCTCAGAGTTGGAGAGATTCAAGTCCCACCTTCTCCCTCTCTCCCTGCAGAGGCTGCTCCTTCACATATCACTGTCACCTGAGTTTTGGCAATGGAATTTTAAGCAGAAGCCCTCCAAGAGATGGAGTCCCCCCCCCCCCCGGTGTTTCCATTTGCTGATCCCTAATGTGCTGCACGAAATTAAAAGACGCCTGCTTCTTAGGAGAAAAGCAATGACAAACCTAGACAGCATCTTAAAAAGTAGAGACATCACCTTGCCAACAAAGGTCCGTATAGTAAAAGCTATGGTTTTCCCAGTAGTGATGTATGGAAGTGAGAGCTGGACCATAAAGATACTTTGGCCACCTCATGAGAAGAGAAGACTCCCTGGAAAAGACCCTGATGTTGGGAAAGATGGAGGGCACAAGGAGAAGGGGACGACAGAGGATGAGATGGTTGGACAGTGTTCTCGAAGCTACCAGCATGAGTTTGACCAAACTGCAGGGGGCAATGGAAGACAGGAGTGCCTGGCGTGCTCTGGTCCATGGGGTCACGAAGAGTCAGACACAACTAAATGACTAAACAACAACAATGTGCTGCAAAGTATTTAGGAAGCAGGAAAACATATTCTTAATTAGAAACTGCAGGACTGGATCAGGCCGAAAATTTTTGTACTGACTTCATCTCTTATGGTCTGCCTTTCCATTGGCTGTTCACCAATTGATGCAACATAAAGTGATAATTTGCAAGTGAAAAGCGACCACCAAAGGCCAAACACCCAAGAATACCTAATCTTCAGAATACCTAATCTCAAAGGTAATGACTTTCAGTGGAAAAAGTTCACACGTGCCACATTTTAATTTTAGCACACATGTGATCTGTGCCTCTTTCAAAGAGGAGATGCTGTTATTCTTTTAATCCAGTTTTTTTCCTCACTGCCTGCATGCAAAATGTCTTCTACCTGTTCTGCCCCCAGCTCGTCCAAATGGTTCCTTGAGATAATGACAGGACTATGGTGAACTATGCAGCTAGAATTATGCAATTGGGGTTGAATGTGGAGGACTCAGTCTTTTCTAAGGGCAGTTCCTCCCGTTTTGGTTGTGTGTTACAGCACCTGTGCAGGATCACAAATGGCTGCCGTGCACATGAGCCCTTAGAACAAATGGGAGAAGTTACTGCACCGGCCAGCTTTGGATGATCCACCCATTTATGGCCATCAGCCAGTGGTTGCAACTCCAAGTGAAAACTTGTATTTATGAGACACCCACTACAGATCACAGGCAATATCCACCTTTCATCCCTTCAAGCACAGTACTCTTCAATGGAGCTAGTTCACGCTTTCAATTGTGTGGGCGGTAAGCAAGATGATAGTAGTAAGCAGCACTAGCTTAATACATTTTGCTGCCTGAGACAAGGACAATGTGGCTTTCCTTTCCACCTCCCCATGCCCATACAGAAGCCAAACAGGCTGCTAGTTGATTTCCTCACCCCCAACATAAGCAATAGTGTTGTCTCCTTTGCAGCATCTGAGAGCAGCATTCTAAGCATAAGATGTGCTAAGATACATACGTGGAAATCAGATTTTGGATAAAGTAAGCATTATCTTTTGGTCTTGGGAGAAGGAAATAGAGAATAGCAAGAAATTTGGGGTGAGGACAGATTATCCCACAATACAAAGGTTTATTGCAGAGGCTGCAGTCCTACACTTGGGAGTAAGCTCCACTGAACTCACTCAAACTTACTTCGAAGCAAGCATGCATAGAGTCTTGCTGCAAGTCTCCTATCCATCTCCATCTTAATGAATCCCAGCATGTTCTAGCTTTGACAATGATAGCCTTTTTATTGTTTTTCCAGCAGCTCTTTATTTTATGTAACTTATCATTATAAATTCATTTAGTATTGATTGCAATAGCTCTTTGATAATAAAGAATTAATTTGGCATGCTAGGTATGTCATATGCATTTATATAAAAATTCCACAGTCATTCAGGATTAATTAATATGGCAAAGTGATATTGTATTTGCAATTTCACCATATTTTAATACATCTCTCTCCTTTTTTGGAGGTTACAACCCACTCATGTAATGTATCTGCTTCAGGGATTTCTTCACTCGTACGGGAAATGTTTCTAAGAGTAACTAAAATCTACAGTGTTGTACACTTGGGTTTCCTAACGTCTACGTGGCAGTAGAATACCAGGAGGGCTGAGGGATGTAGAGCCACCGAGAGACATGCTGAAGCAACTGGATTGGATAGGTTTTCCCACCTGCTTGACGGGTCGGATGTGAACAAAGGTAATTTAAAACTCACCATTCTCAGATTTCCCCCTAATCAAACAAGAAGACATCTGTGGTGATGGAGATAGAGACTGAAATTACCTGCTGGTTCACGTTCTCTGCAGAACTATCAAAACACACTTATAGTTAATTGTCAGTCAGCTAAAAGCAGGTATTTTAACAGGACACCTTGTCTCGTATCAGCTGCAGATATCTTGTCAGAAATGTCTCCGCCGTGTTGGATGTAACCAAGATGCAACATGACATTATCTGATATCATTGTAATGACTGGAGATAGTAATTACAGTGCGGACAGGAAATGGTGAGGAAGTGACAGCTTTACAGTTCTTGAAAACTTTAGAGTTTGGACTCCTTTAGGTCAGGGATTCTCAAAAGATTGGTTAGGGCCTAGAAGTGCACTATGGTTTTAGGTGACAGACTTTAGGTTGTGCAGATCTTGAGAGTGATGAGATACTTGGAATTCTTTGAAGAGGAGCCCAAGAGGCGGGTTACCAAAGAAGAAGAAAAGTCCATTGTTGAGATATCCTCAATAAATTCTTTTAATATTATAATTTAATATTATTATTTTATTATTTTTAAATCCCACAGGTTTCCTCACTTTTGGAGACCTAAAGCGGGGGGGGGGGGGAATGTACATGAAATAATTTCAAAATCACCACACAATTGTCACACCAAATGATGCAATAATGGCCAGAGCACCCTGTCATAATTCACATCATACAAAAGCACAGCCAGCCTCGTGATTATCTGAAGAACTGGGTTCATGCAAGCTTCTCCCTAGGTGGAATTCCATAGCCAAGGGATATAATTAAGGAGGTTCTACACAGATCTAAGCTTAAGTTGAGCAGTTCATAGGGCCAAGATGTGCAAGTTCTACAGGCAGTGGGATGTGTAAGCAAGTTTAATGCATGTAGATCTTACGAGATCTAGTAACTTTGCAGGTTAATCCAAAAATATGTGCACGCTGCCCACATGATCAACCAACCATTTTAGTGAAAAAGGAATTAAGTAAGCAGGGCTTATTCGTGTACATACATTGGTTCACGTAGCACATTATGGGCATGGTGGCTGGGGCATGCACAAGCCGTGTGTTCCCCCATGTGCAGAACCTGCTTGCTGGCTCACATTACTGGGTGTGTGCATGGGACTGAATTGGCTAGTCTTATTTCTCTACTGCCAATGCACCCACCAGAATCCCTTAAGTATGATGAGGTCTGTCTGAAGCCCCACTCCCCTGTAATCTGATCTCAGGCCCCAGATCATACAGAGCTTTAAAAATGGTAACTGGCATCTTGAATTCGGCAGTTTTCCTCCTCCTCATTCATCTTTCACACACTTTGCAATGCATTTTCTGTCACTTCCCAAACTGCAAAAGTTTGGGAAGTTTTGTTTTTTAAAGTGGATTTGTTGCGCTCAGACAGTAATTTAAGCTACTTTAATTGCACAAATCTAAAGCTGCATATGTGCTTGAATCCCTTCCCTGAAATAGTGACCACATGGAGGTACCCTTTAATTCTGCATGCTTACCTACCTTTAATTTAAATCAGTGTTTACTTGGTTATCGTAATTGTCCATAACTACTTGGCGTTCCTTCAGCCACAGTTGAGAGTCTGCTATCTGACCCATGCATAAGCTAAAGATGCACATTCACCCTTAAAATTAAACAAAGAAGATGTCACAAAGGTGAGGGAGGGTGTTCTCTGTTTGTGCTATTGGAAGCAATAATGAAGATTTACAGTTGTTCAATACTGGAAAGGATTTCCCAGAATGCTGACTAACTGAACAGCTCTGGAGTTTATTGATGCATCACTGTTCTGAAAACCCCTGGTTTATTAATAAATAGATTCATTGGAGTGGAAGACAGAAACAGAGCTGGGGGCAAGGCATGAGTAAAAGGGAAATAAAAGACAAGGAACATCAGGGGCAGGGAGGTGATGGCAGTCTATTGTTTCTGTCCAAGAAATATGGTCAAGAGGTTAACTTCAGGATTGATGGAGAAATGAAATTCTGGTGAAAACATGGCAGGATGGGGAAATATCCAGGGGAAATTGGGGTACAGGCGAAGGGTTTGACAGTCTGATCCAATGCATGTTGCATGCAAAAAGCAAGACACTGTTCAGTGTGGTTTACTTCCAAGTAAATGAATGCAGGTTAGAATCCTTACAATAACTTAGCTTTTCTAGTGCACGTAAACCTGCAAAACGTTTTGATCAAAGATGAGAGGGAGGGAGGAAGAAAGATTATCTATTGATGATATTTTTGTACCCTACCCTTCCTCCAGGGAGCTCAGAAAACATATGTTTTCCTCCCCAACCTGCATTTTATCCTATTGTCTTGAGATAGGATGGGCTGAGTGTGACTGGCCAATTCATGATTGAGTAGGAATTTGAACCTTGGCTTCCTTAGTTTCATTCCCGCATTTTGATCCAGGGGTGAGGAAGCTGTGACCCACCATATATTTTTGGACTCTAACTGCCATTGACTCCAGTCAGCATGGCCAATGGCCATGGAAGATGGGAATTGTAGTCCAACAACATCTCGAAGGCCACAGATTCTCCACCCCTATTTGAAGCATATTGGATATCCTATTGGATAGGTCTGACATAGTTCCCACCTCTTTCATTTCTACTTAGCATTACTTATTTCAAGAGGAAAATATGCCATACAGACTGTATAGTTGCATCGCTAAATGCAAAAGGTGTGATGCAAAAGTGAGAGAGATGACAAAAGGAGTTGCCATCTATGTTCTAGCCTCATCTGTGTCCAGCAAGATGAGACTGTGGTCATATCTGGAAAATGTAAAGTAAAAAATGCCATCATGCTTGTGTGCAGTTATGTCACCATCAAGCAACTACAGTACAGTGGTACCTCAGGATAGGTACTTAATTCGTTCCGGAGGTCCGTACTTAACCTGAAACTGTTCTTAACCTGAAGCACTACTTTAGCTAATGGGGCCTCCTGCTGCCGCTGCGCTGCCAGAGCACAATTTCTGTTCTTATCCTGAAGCAAAGTTCTTAACCTGAAGCACTATTTCTGGGTTAGCGAAGTCTGTAACCTGAAGCGTATGTAACCCTAGGTACCACTGTAGTTCCTTCCTTTACACACACACACAGTGTATCTTAAGTTGGCCAAAGCGTATGCAGATGTTATCCTGCAGAATGCAAAATAAGATTGCCAGCTGTTTCCCAGAAGGGCTCCTCTGCCTTTCCCACTGGCATGCTAAACAGAAATTTAGCAGGTGAAGCTTTTCCCAGCATGTAGCTGAAGAAGCTGGGGAAAAAATTTCACCTGAGAACAGGGTGGTAGGGAAGCTGGCAACCTCAATTTGAAAGCAAATCAAACTCCTTATCTCTGGGCTTTATATCCAGATAGAATCTGAGTGTGTAACATAGAAAAGGGGAGGGACCCACACCCCTTTCCCAGCCCTTTTAAAACCGAGCCAGTGAATCAAAAGTCCTGGGATGTGGGATATGAGAACAGTTTTTGTCCATCCCCTTTCAGTGCCAGTATTTGCTTAAAGGCTTTAATTGCTTTAGACAAACCGATTTCATTCCATGCGCCATTCTCTCCTTTTAATGTGTAAATTACATAGGATTTGACTCTGATTATATTGATATAATTGCTTGTCTTCACATGAAGCACAAGGCCGCAGCCTGGGAAGGGCCCGCTAAGAAGAAACAGGTGTGAGCCTTCCCAAATGAAAGCTTCCCACACAGCCCAGACCTACCCAAAACTTTTGATGTTTGTCACATTTTATTTGTATGTAGCCAGCCGGTGGCTGTTACTGCTTTGCAATTTTTCTCAGGGGGGTGCCTGCAGCCAGACCAGATCTGCCTGTGATCTTGTCAGATTTCACAAGGTAAGCAGTGTCAGGCCTGGTTAGTGCATAAATGGGAGACCTCCAGGGGGAAGGAATATCCTGATGTTGCAGGATCCAGAGGGCGGGGGGGTGGGCGGTGAGATGGAGGATGCAGCAGGCGGTATCAAACATAGATGCCACCGAGTCACTGCCTTGAACAGATGTCATGGTGCAGAAAAGAGAGCGAGCAATTGATTGTTCCACGGTCTGAATCAGATTTGAGAAGCTGTGGCATCAAAGAGCACAAGCTCGTCCATTTGGGCGCCATGTAAGCAAGGTTGCCAACTCTATTTTTTTAAAACTACTCTTCTGGCTTCAGCAGCTGTGTAACATAATGCTAAAAGTGTTGTAGCAGGTGAAGGTTCTCCTGCCATGGAGATGCTAATGGTGAGGAAAGCTTTAATAATAATAATAATAATAATAATAATAATAATAATAATAATAATATTTTTTAATTTATATCCCGCCCTCCCCAGCCGAAGCCGGGCTTAGGGCAGCTAACAACAATAAAATAATACAACATTCTAAAATCATTTCATTATAAAATTAATTCAAATCAAATTGATGGCAACCATTGGGCTAGAATTCTGTGAAGATTGCCAAAGGAGGGAGTCAGGCTGTGCCCTGGCCAAAGGCCTGGTGGAACAGCTCTGTCTTGCAGGCCCTGCGGAAAGATGTCAAATCCCGCAGAGCCCTAGTCTCTTGTGGCAGAGTGTTCCACCAGATCGGAGCCACAGCCGAAAAAGCCCTGGCTCTAGTTGTGGCCAGCCTAACCTCTCTGTGGCCTGGGACCTTCAAGATGTTTTTATTTGAAGACCGTAAGTTCCTCTGTGGTACATACCAGGAGAGGCGGTCCCGTAGGTATGAGGGTCCTAGGCTGTATAGGGCTTTAAAGGTTAAAACCAGCACCTTAAACCTGATCCTGTACTCTACCGGGAGCCAGTGCAGCTGGTATAGCACTGGGTGAATGTGATCTCACAGCAAGGACCCCTGCTGGATTATATCTGCTGATTCAGTCTGACCACTATGTTTTTAATATTTTGTTGGGAGCTGCCCAGAGTGGCCAGGGCAACCCAGTCAGATGGGTGGCATCATCATCATCATCATCGTCATAGCACAAAACCCCTATCTCTGTGTGTGAGGATGTTGGCAACCCTATTGGTATTCCTGGGTTTAAAGTTCCCTTTTCTTTTTACTGGTTCTATTCTTTTGACTTTTAACAGCAGCCCAAGACACTGAGATTAAGCAGTTGAAAGTTAATTGTTTAAAATGAACTTGCAAGGAGACGAAGTGTTTGAAAGGAGGTTCACCTGCTTAATTTATCTGTGCCAGTCTGTTCTTAAGTGTACAGGAGCTTAATTTCTTCCTCCTTCTAGAAACCGTATACAGTGGTACCTCGGGTTATAGACGCTTCAGGTTACAGACTCCGCTAACCCAGAAATAGTACCTCAGGTTAAGAACTTTGCCTCAGGATGAGAAGATAAATCATGTGGTGGCGGCGGCGGCAGCGGCAGGCCCCATTAGCTAAAGTGGTATCTCAGGTTAAGAACAGTTTCAGGTTAAGAATGGACCTCCAGAACGAATTAAGTTCTTAACCCGAGGTACCACTGTAGTATAAAGTTCCATTTAGCGTTTTCTGCTTCTGAGCCCTTGGGTTTTTATCCTGCTCCGTTCTGGAGTGTGGGGCATAGAGTAGATGATAACACTGAAGAACACTCCTGCAGTACATTGTGTCTGGTGTGTTATAGGACACTCAAAGGGAGGTTCCTGAGGGTTCCTCAGGAGGGTTCACTGATGAAACATCAGTGTAGTGGAGGCTTCTGTTGGCAAAAGAGGGAGGAAGCCATTTCCCCTGATTTCCCCTTCCCTCACCTCCAGCATTGGTACAGAGGATCCCTCAACACTCCAGAACAATTGGGAAGAGCTGCAGGGGAATTCTACAAAATCATATCCCCCCTGCCATTCTGGCAATGGGAGCATCCCATGAGCTGATTTCTACTACCTGGTACCAAGATTCTGTATTTAAAATGTTTTAGATGTGTGCCATACAAAAAGATGGGTCTCCTCTGGACAACCTGTTTATTGTGCATCCAACCTGATTTGCTTCCACAAATAGAATGTGTTGTGTGAATTTATAATGCAGGCATCTCCAACCTTTTCGGACCAGCAAGCCCATTTGGAATTTGGAGAAAGTGCCATAGTTGCCAGTCACAAAATGGCTCCTGCGGGGCTGTAGCATGACACAAAATGGGTGCCACGTCTCAAAGAGCAAAAAAGGAGACGGGACCACAAAATGATGCTGCTATGTCCCCCATCAACCTTCCAATCAATTGTGTGCTGGGAGGAGGCACCTATGTCAGTCATGACCACACTTATGGATAGCTGCTCTTTGCACCTCTCCTCTGTTGAGAATGTATCTGAGGGTCGTGCCCGATCCTGGCAGAAGTGGGTTTTCAATTCAGGAAAGGCCCAGGCACTGCAAATGGGATCTGAGTAGGAAGAGCAATCACCTATTGTGCACTGCGGATTTTTGAAAGGATATTTACTGAGACCTTTTACAAGCACCGTAGGAGGTATTGGTGGGTGCCTGATATAATACAACAAAGTTCAGTCACTCACCTTCTGGGCAAAATCCAGCAGCAACTGTGGATGGGGTACTATGGCAGAGATGAATTGATTGCCAGATGGTGATGAGCATTGAGGAGTGGGCCTCATGCTGTTACTGGTGGGTATGTTAGTGTTCGAAGCAGGGAGTGGCTTTGGCCATGCCTCAGTGCCAGTTGCAGCTCAGTGGTAGTACTGTCTCATTTCTGCCTGACGCATGTCTTGTGGATGGAGTTGTTTCTAAGTTTCCTACTTTGCTTTCAATGAGAGAGGGGAGGCAGCAATTCAGGCTGCAAGTAGGGGAATATACAACCAAATTCTCCTTCATACAGATGATGTCCCTTCACATGGAAAACTAGATGACCAGGAAATGGAGATTAGCCTAGCCTTATCCCTGCCAGGCTTAATTTACAAAGTGGAGAGGATTGTTTGTGCTCCTCCCCACATCAGAAAGTGGGTCAAGGACCATGCAACATATGCACACCTATACAAGATACACTTGGCCCTGGCTCTCTGTGGTGGGCTTGTAATTGTCAGATACCACATCTAGGGCATACCTGCTGAGCACTTCTGTCTAGTTGAAAACAATGAATCATAAGCCCACTTAACTGCACTAGGGACTGTACCCCATACAATTACAGTGGGGGGTATAGCAATCCTTGCACTTTGAATGAATGTTTGATGCATTTGTGCTGCAAAGATGCAGTGTTCTTACTTACCCTTAGAAAGCACCAAGCGAAGCTCTGACAAAGGAGGCAGGGAAAGGAAGTGATATTTCTATTAAAATTCTAGATGTAGGAGGGAGCATCTTCCGGTACATGAGTACAGATCACAACATCATCAGATTCCTTGAGAAACCCTCCAGCGTTGTGTGCCTGCACAAGCCTAGGGACTGATTTTGCAAGCTCGATAGCACTGCACATCCATGAGCATGATTTAGCCCTTGGAGACTTGCTCAAAATGATGTTAAAAGCCTCGAATCAAAGTAACACAAAACCACAACAAAAATCGCGAGGGCCTGCAGCCAGATTACCTCAGGCTGAGATTGCATCAGGCATCCTCAACAAGGCTGGGTCAATGCTCCATATGGAGCCCGCCAGTGCAAATCCAAGCACTCGTAGAAGCTGCGTTGCTAGTCTCTATTCAGCTCAGTGCTGTCAACAAAGTGTTTTGATAGCTGAAACTGAAACAGACTTCCAAATAAGTTACAGATCTTTTGAAAAATGAAATACCTGTAGAACAAGTGAAATGAGTTGGGGGACGAGCAATTCTGTTCAGCTGATTGCAGCCTCTGGGAGCTTGTGACCAGGATTTGCAATCAGGTGTGTTTGCGAAGGATTCGTGAAAGAAACTGGAGATCGCTTCTCGGCCTTTGGCTAAGATCAAGTGTAGTGAAGGAGACTGGAGAGAGTGAACTTCTGTCTTTTGGATAATGGCTGGTTGCTTGTCTGAGCTGCTGGGGTGCTTGATTGTGAGTTGGCTTGCCAGTGTGGCTGTGTGCTGTGCTGGAGCATGTGGTCTGAGGGGCAGGGGCTCTTAATTTGAGCTCTTAATAGGTAAAGGTAAAGGGACCCCTGACCATTAGGTCCAGTTGTGACCGACTCTGGGGTTGCGGCGCTCATCTTGCTTTATTGGCCGAGGGAACCAGCGTACAGCTTCCGGGTCATGTGGCCAGCATGGCTATGCCACTTCTGGCGAACCAGAGCAGCACACGGAAACGGCGTTTACCTTCCCGCCAGAGCAGTACCTATTTATCTACTTGCACTTTGACATGCTTTCAAACTGCTAGGTTGGCAGGAGCAGGGACCGAGGGACAGGAGCTCACCCCGTCGTGGGGATTCGAACTGCCGACCTTCTGATCAGCAAGTCCTAGGCTCTGTGGTTTAACCCACAGTGCCATAGAGGATGGCAAATATGACCTAATAGGCATTACTGAAACCTGGTGGGATAAGACTCATGGCTGGAATGTAGATGAGCTGCCATTTAAGAAGTGCAAGTGTACAAAATGGAAGAAAGGGAAAATAGCGAAGGAAGATTAGGCACAAGTAACCAACAGTTGCATGGAGGTCAGGCAGGCCAAAGCTCAGCATGAGCTCAAGTTTGCAAGACAGGTTAAACATGATAAAGAAAGTTTCTTAAGCTATGTTTGAAGCAAGAGGAAGAACGTGCAAGTGGTAGGTCATCTGTGTGGAGAAGACAGAGAAATGTTTGTAGACCACATGCTTAATATGAGGCAACAGTGTGAGGCAACAGCAAATAAATAAACTAACTAACTAACTAACTAACTAACTAACTAACTAACTAACTATTGCAATTCTAGGCTGTATCAACAGAAGTATAGCATCCTGACGAAGGGAAGTAATAGTCCTGCTCTATTCTGCCTTGGTCAGAGCACACCTGGAGTACTGTGTCCAGTTCTGGGTGCCACAATTTAAGAAGGATATTGACAAGCTGGAGTGTGTGCAGAGGAAGGCAACCAAGATGATCAAGGGTCTGGAAACCAAGCTTTATGGGGAACAGTTGAAGGAGTTAGGTACGTTTTAGCCTGGTAAAGAGGAGACTTAGAGGAGAAACATGGGTGTAGACAGGATTTTTGTTGGGAGGGGCAGGAATTGTTGTTGGGGGGGCAGAACTGACCTGATTGGTCAGTTAACTATTTCTATTGTTTTACTTGATCGGGGGGGGGGGGAGGCAGCTGTCCTCCTTGGCTATACCCATGAGGAGAAATGATATCTAAAGGGCTGTTACATGGAGGATGGACGAAGCTTGCCTTCCTCTGATTGGCCACATATTGTCACAATTTTTCTCCCTCCCTCACACGTCTTGCTGCTAAATGGAGGTGGGGTAAACTTGCCCCTTTCAGAAGGATGGCGGAGTGACGTCGCCCCACCACCAAGACTGCTTCCCTACTAAACAGTACAAGAGTTATAAAAGTTAAAGCAAAACAAATAATTACTCTTTGTAATATCCTTCTGCTCCCCCTCCCTGACAATAATCTGTTTCCAGAACTCAAGAAAATGTATCTGCACATGGCCAGCGGCAGTGCCAAGTCCTTAAAGGACGCAACCAGTTGCCTGAAGCCTAAATACTGACAGAATGCCATTAGATGACCTTTGCCACAGTGGACATACAGCTTGTTCCAAGGGGGAAGATGCAGAAAGCATACATTATCCAATGCATTTAGGTAGCAAGTGGCAGGCCAGAAGTGGCAGATCATGTGCTTTGGATACAAAGGTCCCCGGTTCAGTCAGTGCCATCTCTTTGCAGGGCTGCAGAAACGCTCCTGTCTGAAAACCTGGGGAGCTTTGGCATGTCATTGTAAGGCAGTAGGTAAAACACACACCAGTTTGACTTGGTATAAGCAGCTGCATCTTTCTAAAAGGGTGCAATAGGCACAGAGCTTCTGCTGCTCCATTTCTTTTTCTCACCTTGTCCTGGCAATATCTAGAATCAGTGGCATAGCATGGGTTTCCAGTGCCCAGGGCAAGGCGAGTATTGCACCCCCAATGCAAGGCTCTCAGGCTGTGAGTGGCAGCCTCAGGCCACCGCCGCCTCATCCTACCTCTTGCAGAGGTGTGTGAGGAAGCAGCTGTTGGCAGCATGGCGCCACCTCCATTGCTGGGAAGAGGGGAGCTGGGGCTGCATCTCCAGGAAGCCTCCTTGCCCTGTGCTTGGCAAGGAGGCAGATGCGAGCCATGAGCCACAACCAGCACCCAGGTGGGTCCCACCCCAGCTCCACCCAGTGGCGTAGCGTGAGTTGTCAGCACCCGGGGCAAGGCAAGTAATTTGCGCCCCCTAACCCATGGATTTGCGCCCCCTAACCCCCAGATGTTGCGCCCGGTGCGGCCGCCCCCCCCTGCACCCCCCACGCTACGCCACTGGCTCCACCTGCTTGTCTCTGCACCATAGCCTGCCTCTATGGGCTGCATGGGACACAGGAAAGTGACCTTCCTGGAGCAGCAGCTGTTGGGCTCCCTCTTCCCTCAGAGAGCAGGTTTTGCGAAAGAGCCCTTCCAGCTTGCCCACCCTTCAGCGGGGAGGCGAGGCACCGAAATTGCAACCCCCAGCATGCAGCTTGGAAAAAGGCATGTTTCCCAGCAGTCCGTGCAGTCAAAAGTGAAGCAGGAACCCTCTTCGGCTGCCTTCTGAAGCTGGAATGCCTGGGTGCTCCTCCGAATGTCAGTTTGAAAGTTCAATCTATTTAACCGAAAACAGCACAAGAAGTAGCTGAGACTCGGAGGTGGAGAAGCATCCCTCGCTCAACTTGTGCCCTTTAAAATTTTGTGCCTGGGGCAAGTGCCCTGGTGGCCCCACATGCTACACCACTGTCTAAAATATAGTGAGACAACCATCTAAGTCAGGGGGCAGATACTGGTGGCTTCCAGCTGGCTATTTGTCACAACACTCCCACTATAACACACAGCCCGGCCCGGCCTCTGTAAACTATCTGGCTGCCTCAGGTGAAAGGTACTATCTTGTCACCAACTCTGTAGTGACATTCAGCTGCCGTTTGGGTGAGTTTCAGTGTGTCTACTCTGAGCAGAATTTAGTTGGATACAATCCCAGCTAAACAAATAAGGCAAAACAGTGTCACAGAAAGAGATCAACATAACTCACCACCATAGACTGCATGATGTGCCGAGTACAGATTTCTATGTTTCTCTATGGCTGAGTACACTGCAGCAGTCATACTTTCTAGGCATATTTACATAAGCCATTCCTTTTTTCTTTTGACATGTTTTTTTTAAAAGTTATCCCCAGAGTAAAAGGTATATGTGTAACAGAATTGAAATGAAATTATGTAAATTTTCAGCACAGAAATAAAACACTTCTAGTGTTTTTGCTTTCCATTAGCACTTTCTCTCATATATATATTTAAACACTCTAAAGGTGAATTTATAGTTAGGGCCTTTTACAATGCAGCAACAAAATGTTGCAGTGTGCTTTGTCGTGATGAGCGGAAAGAAAGAGAGAAGACAGCTGTGTGGAGCCAAATCTCTGGATGAGCTTAAGTTTCATACAATTATCCATTTCCCTCTCTCTTCTTTCTCCTCACCCTTCTTTTTTAATAGATATATAAAAAAAATCCAGGCTTATTTCTGATTTACGTATTTCAAAGCTTGTGCAGCTAAAGGAGGGAGATTTTGAACAGTGGGGGGCTAGCCTATTAAAATTCATCATGATTTCTCCTTTTCTGAAAAGGAGTAAACAAGAATCAATTTCCCTTAGTGAAGAAGTTGGCAGAGGTTGGAGGTTCATTGAGAGCAGACACTGGTGGACTCTTAACAAAATGTTTGCCAAAGAATTGAGAAATATCAAATTAGTCTTGCCTCTCTCTCTCTCTCTTTGTCAGCGTGTGTAAATGTGCGGTGATGGTGATGGTGGTAGGTGGGGGGTGGGGGTTCAGGAAAGAGAGACAAGGGGAACTGAAGAAGGACTGGAGCAGGGTTTGTGTGTGGGCAGGGGGAGGAGAGGATTACAAAGCTTTGCAATGCTAATGAGTCACGGTTAAAACTGGGAAGATACATGGCTCCTATAATTATCTGACCAAATATATGTAATTGTCTGTAGCGAACTACAGAGAAGCTGTTAAGTTATAGCAAGGGTCTAATTGCTTGGGAGGGCCAGTCAGAAACCTAACGTGACCTCTGCTGCCCTCATCCCTGCGTGCTTTTTTTTTTTTTTATGGGAAAACACAGTTCCCGAAGCACACAAATCCCCCGATACAATAAAATGCATCTCTTTTTGCTCTCTTGTCAAGAGCATCCCAGGAGAGGGCGTTGAGTTTCCTGAAGCCCAAGGGACGGAGGCAGCCCAGACCCTCCTTCCCTTTGAAGCATTTGATACTGATACCAATGCTTTTGGTTAGTTTGGACTCTTAAAATGCACGTATATCGTGCATGGCTCCGTAAAGTCTATGCTCTGTGGGGCTTGTATAGGCACGGGTGGAAGGAAGCCAAAGGAACGTGTATGTGTGTGGTGGAGGAGATCCTGCTCTGGGAAGTGTTACGTAATGGCTTAGATTTATTTCAGGGCTTGCTATTTAATAGTTGGGATGCTCCCACCAAAAATAGGAGCTTCTTTTCAGGCCAGTGTTGAGTCCCGTGCCCCCCTCCATCCCACACCATTCATTTCCATGCCTTAAAGCCATAAACTGAATTATCTCCCCAATCGCAACTATTTTGATGTCTTCTGTTGCAAGGCTAATATAAACTAGGGCAGGGTGGCTCGAAAGACTGGAAGCTGCCTTAAACCAGGTCAGAGTCATTGGTCGAACTGGCTCAATACTGTCTACACCAGGGGCCAGCAAACTTTTTCAGCAGGGGGCCAGTCCACTGTCCCTCAGACATTGTGGGGGGCTGGACTATATTTGGGGGGGGGCAAATGAATGAATCCCTATGCCCCACAAATAACCCAGAGATGCATTTTAAATAAAAGCACACATTCTACTCATGTAAAAACACGCTGATTCCTAGACTGTCCAGCCCCCGGGCCTTAGTTTTCCTACCCATGGTCTACACTGACTGGCAGTGGCTCTCCAGCATTTAAGAGCAGGATCTCTCCCAGCCCTATCTGGAGATGCTGTATGCAAAGCAGAAACATTTCCACTGAGCTACAGCCCTTCCCCTAAACCTTAGAAGTGCATTAGGGATGTTAGATGAAAGGCCCTCTGCAGTGGCGAAAGGAGTAACATGCTTTCCCCCCAGTGCTGCTGCTCCAATCAAATTTGGACCCCCAGATTTCAACACAGGGCATCTTTTAGATTAAATGCCAGGAGTTACAACCATAGGCTTGTGATGTCTTCCCTGGGTGCTTACCTGTTTATTGAGCATCCATCCCGATCTGTTTGTAAGGAGGTTAGATGATGTTGCATCAGAAAGGAAGTGTCATTCCACCTTTTCATGCCACATGTTGCAAAAAAAAAAAAAAAGTCCAGTCTTTTGGAGAAGTGGGTTTGTTGCACAAGACCTCTCACAATCAGCTCTGATTCCAAACCTGGATTTGCTGGCATGCGATCGAGTCATGCCCAAAATGCACCTTTTGTTTGGATCTTTAATGAGGACGGGCAATTGGTTTGGGGCAAAAAAGTGCAGTTGCCACCTTCATGTTTGGCCCGTAATGCTGAGAAATATCTGAATCAAATTTTTGTATCTTTTCTTCTTCTCCCCACCCCCGCAAAGGAAGATTATTGGGGGTGGGAGGAGAGATCTGGAAGACTTGCAAGTGGGTTATACTGCAATGTTCCTGCCACGTGTATGTAGCTACATTATTCTGCTATTTGTAGGGATCTGATTTCCGTTGTCTTGGAAAAGTGGCATACAAGTATCTTAAAGAAAGAAAGAAACCCAAAGTGTTGTCCTCCCTCCCGTTCCATTGCCAGATTTTGGATATTAAGGGGTTAAGTGGGATTTGGTGGATCACAGCCTTGGCCTTTGTTTTCAAGGAATTCCTCCAGTTGGACAATGACCAAACTATACTCTTTTCTAATCCTCTAAATCAAGCTTGGCCAAACGTGGCCCTCCAGCTGTTTGGGACTACAACTCCCATCATCCCTAGCTAACAGGACCAGTGGTCAGGGATGATGGGAATTGTAGTCCTAAAACAGCTGGAGGGCCAAGTTTGGCCATGCCTCTACTCTAAATAGTGTCTACCATGTGCATCCATATAATGAAGAACTCAGGAGAGAAGCGTCTCGAATCATGGCAGGATACTCACAGAAACAAATATTGCTTAATTTGAGAACCTCCAAGAGTTGTGTCTAGGAGCACCAACACACACTTGTGTAAGAAAAAAAATCACGAAGTGGTATGTTGAGCTGCTGGCTCCTGGGCTGTAATTTGTTTCACCGCTGTGTGTTTTCCAATGATTATCTTTTCATTCAAAATGGCTAACATACTTTTTTTAAAAAAAAAAATAATGGATCGTTTTAGCTTAAATTGTACTAGTGAGTGAGTTGAAAACCAACTTTCTACATATGCTGTATCTTAAGTTGAACCAAGTTAACGCCCTTTTCTATGGTTTTTTTGGTTGGGGTGGGGGTAGAATCTGACAGAGCCGCATTTAAGGGACATTTCAGCGCTGATTTTCATTTCTGTGAGATTAAAAGTGAAACATGTAACCACAAAGCTGGTTTATGTCATCCCCCTGTTGGAGCCAGCAGTAATGCCAAAAATTAGATATTTGATAGGTTTGTGAGAGAAACAGATGCAGAACGGATGCCATTCCCACAATTTTTGCCTCCTCCTTATCTTTAAGCTGGAAGGAACATTCCAGTTGAAGCGTTTTAAAAATTAGAAAGCCATAATAATGCTCAGAGTAATAATAAAAGCATAACCCAAGTTAATTTAAAACTAATGTGGTTTTTGGTTTGTGTGCGTGCGTATTTGTGTGTAAACCTGTAAATCAGGAATGTGACTGTGAATTCAACAAAAGGGGATGGAGGAGACTCTTTGCTTGCTAATGTTCAGGATTGTGCAAGCTGGGCAGCTCAAGCACCCTCCATTTTGCAGCCTCATCTTCGAAGATTTGGGGGGATGTACCGTAAAGGCATAAATGAGGATGAACGAGGAAAAATTCCTCCCATATGCACATGCATCTATCCAATAAAGCTGGCGACGGCAGAAAAGCGTTTTAAAAACATTCTCTATCTTTTTTGTTTTGGAAGCAGTTTGTACATCCCTGTTCTTTCTACCTCCCCCCCTTTTTTATTTCGTTCTGCCAGCTGTCTGCTAAACAAATCTAGCCAGGTGGGGCTTACAACCCATGACTAAAAAACTCACTAGTGCAGCTGTCCAGCTTGCCCGGAGGAAGAATTCAAACAAATGGCAGGAATGAAAAAGATTGGATTTGTTTTCAAGAAAGTAGCTACTGTACCTTTCTCGCTTCGTTTTTTTGTTTGTTTGTTTGTTCCATTAGTTAATTCACTGCCTCCTAAGGTTTTGCACGGAACAATGGGAAACCCCCTCCCAGAATATTTTTGGTACGGCTTGGATTTCTTTAAAATTTATTCCACATCAGGCTTTAAAGAAAAAAGAAAAAAAAGAAAAGCTGGCTGCCTCATGTGCTACCAAATGTAAAAAATAATCTGACATCTTCCCGAGAAATTGTGAGTAAGCTGCGCTGCAGCTTAACTAGATTTAAAAAAATATTCAGCATTTGAATACATAACTAGTGAAGGGTGAGGAATGGTATTGTCTCCCTAGAAGCTGGGGACAGAACAGGCTTCTTTGCACTGCTTCATCAATCGACCTCAACTGTGATTTTCTAGTCAGCAAATGAGCACTCCATTTTCTGCGTCTGTGTCGAGCAATGTAAGAAGCTGTGCTGGAAACAACTGAATTGCCATCTGATTCAGAGTTTAGGAAAAGACGATTAGCATGCAACTTACTGAGGCACCTTTTCCTTTCCTTTACCTATTCTCCGATGCTATATTTTAAACTCCCAGGGCAGCGTGTAACTGCAGGAACTTTCACAGCTTAATCCTACACATGTTTACTCAGAAGTAAGTCCCAAGAGTTCAATGGAACTCGCTCCAAGATGAGTACAGGGGTGGGCCCTCAATAGTATAAGAATCTTCACGTTAACCTAAAAAGCAAAGCAAATTGTTGTCCTTAAAATGAGGAGAGAGAGAGAAGGGATATGAAAGCTTGTTTTCTCATCAAGGAATGCAGTGTCTGGCCATAAAACTGAACTAACTATATTCACTAGACTGTCAGCAAAACCCCCATGTAAGTGTAAAATGGGGCAAACCTATGCATGTACACTTTATGCTTACATAGGAAATGTGTGCAAACAACCAAATAAATAGGTTGGGTGTGGAGTCTGCTACAGTTATTCTACGTCCCTCATCCCCAAGCATGTTTACTGGTTGTCTGAACAAGGCTATTCTTTCCAGAACCTAGAATAAAGCTAACTTTTCCACATACACACAGATAGATTAATAATATTGCAGTACTGGGTTAAAAAGGACTCTCTTTGTGTATGTTCTGGTCACCTCTTAGGCTACACACACTCATAGATGATCATACGAGTTTACTATGCTGGATGTAGGACTTTGTATTCATTCTTTTGCTAGTCAATACTCAGTAGGGAATACACACGTGAAAATCTGTTTCCACTCATTAGTGCCCTTTGCTGGATAATGGTAATAATAGTAAAAGCTCTGTCTGAACCCCAAGACCATCTCAAAGGGCTTATACAACTATTTAAGAGATCCTCAGGTTTAAGTTATCTGGGAAACTTTGCAATGGTTCAGGTTGGTTCAGTAAATTTTCATATTTACAAGTAAAACTATGGTTCTAGCCCTCACAGATTCAAAACTTAACTTTTAGAATGTGCTGAAAGACTGCACAGCGGAACTGAGTCCATTCTGATGTTCAAGTCCACATATAAGGGGTTTAGAAGGGTATTACTGAAGTGTCATCCCCTCGTGTTTCATTATACTGTATCCAGAATGGAATCATGGTAGAACGAGCGGATTTTAGTTTGGCATTTCAGGTCCAGGATGTGCATATTCACGTGTTCCTAAATTCCATCTCATATCTTTCCATAGTGGTCCATAGTTCTAAGCATTTGTCCATCTCTTGTTTGATTATATGTTATACTCCTGACACTAAGTGTGGTGTAGTGGTTAGCACGTCAGATTAGGACCTGGGAGACCCGGGTTCACATCCTCTCTCAGCCATGAAGCTCACTTGGTGATCTTGGGCCAGTCATTGCCTCTCAGCCTAACCTGCCTCACAGGGTTGTTGTGGGGATTTAATTAGGAGGGGCAGAACCATGTATACCACCTTGAGCTCCTGGGTGAAAAGGTGGTATATAAATTAAACAATAAGTAAGTAAGCCATTGGGGACATGGGTGGCGCTATAGGTTAAACCACAGAGCCTAGGACTTGCCGATCAGAAGGTCAGTGGTTTGAATCCCCGCGACGGGGTGAGCTCCCATTGCTCGGTCTCTGCTCCTGCCAACCTAGCAGTTTGAAAACACGTCAAAGTGCAAGTAGATAAATAGGTACTGCTCCAGCGGGAAGGTAAACGGCGTTCCCGTGCGCTGCTCTGGTTCACCAGACGCGGCTTAGTCATGCTGGCCACATGAACCGGAAGCTGTATGCTGGCTCCCTTGGCCAATTAAGTGAGATGAGCGCCGCAACCCCAGAGTCAGTCACGACTGGACCTAATGGTCAGGGGTCCCTTTACCTTTAAGTAAGCCACTACTTTGGACTGATGTATATGTCCACTAACCAGGGAACATGTTTCTATAGATGTTACAGGTACTTCACATCATTAGGGTTGCCTTCATCCATTTAAAACAATTTAAGACACTTAGCCCATGACCATTGCTATCTTCTGTTATGTAGCCCCTGCTGCTTCACACCATGCCATACAAAGTTGCAATTCTGTTGGTCACTTATGAGAGTGGCCCAGAGTGCTTCAAAGGTCATTCCTTAAGGTTACTGATGAGTGATTCGGAATCTGCTAGGTAATTTTAAGGTTTCTTGGTAAGCACTGATAAGGTTAGTAGACCCTGCCGCCTGCTATGACCACTGCCAAATTCTCTAGAAACCACGGGCTCTTTAGCCTTCTCTCTCTCATGGACTTAGGAGACTCTCGGGGGCCATTTGTTCCTAAAATGCATCTCTTGCAACCACCAATCTGTTACAGCACTTCCGAGATAGAATAAGCCATTCTTTTCTGAAGTCCTTCTGCATGTCTAGATATGGAGAATATGCTCTCCTGCAGAGAACAAATTGCTGAGAGCACATAACAGCTGTGAGAGGGCAACAGGTCTTTCCCTTCCCTTCCTGCAGATGTAATTCAAGATGTTGGGGATAACCTTTCCAGCCCAGAGCAGTCTCTGCAGCTATCTGAGAGGCTGTCTCTCATTTTCTACTCCAGCAGGTGAGATTAACAGGAAAGCTACTGGTGGCTGGGGTTGAAGTGTACTTGCAGGGCTTTATTATGAGAAGGGGGGGGAATGTAAATCCCTCCTGGGATGCCAGAAGACAAAGGCAACTAATCTCTGAAATAAGACACGCACACCCCTTTTCGTAGTAATGCAACACGTTAATACCTTGGAAGGGTGTGGTGGTAAGGTATATAGGGGAGCACCCTCTTTCTGTTGGTTCATGGTCAATTGTAGCATTTGCACATAAGAAAGGCCTGCTGGATTTGGCCAGTGACCCATCCAATTCTGCATCCTGTTCTCACAATGGCTATGAGAACCTCCCTAGCACTCTTCTCTGGCACCCACTTACCTAAAGCACTATGGTTAGAGCGTGGTGCTGGTAACATGAAGGTTGCAGTTTCGATCCCGGTATGGGGCAGCTACATATTCCTGCATTGCAGAGGAGGAGGAGGAGGAGGAGGAGGAGGAGAAGAAGAGGAGGAGGAGGAGGAGGAGGAGGAGTTTGGATTTGATATCCCGCTTTATCACTACCCGAAGGAGTCTCAAAGCGGCTAACATTCTCCTTTCCCTTCCTCCCCCACAACAAACACTCTGTGAGGTGCGTGGGGCTGAGAGACTTCAGAGAAGTGTGACTGGCCCAAGGTCACCCAGCAGCTGCATGTGGAGGAGCGGAGATGCGAACCTGGTTCCCCAGATTACTGCTCTTAACCACTACACCACACTGGCTCTCAGAGGGTTGCACTAGATGATGCTCAAGGTCCCTTCCAACTCTACAATTCAATTATTCTGTGAAGGTTTCTTCAGAACTCCCACCGCCCAAAAACACACATTGAACCTTTTCTAGCTTCCTTTCCTTGTATCCTCTGCTCCTTTCTACCCTTGCTTCATTCTTCACACATCCTTTCTTCAGGTTCTTCCTCCTTAGTCTTCCTTACTTGCTTTGCATGCCCAAGTTCAAAATTTCCTTGCAGGCCCATCTAAAAACACCTCTTCATCTCTGCCCAGACCTCAATCCACCGCTGTGTGAGGGAATGTAGACCAGTCTTTGCCAACTGTGCTGGCAGAGGCTGATGGGAGTTGTACCAGGTTGCTGTAGACTATTTACTTCCCTGAACAACTGAACATCTTATGCCATAGCACCAACTCAGACTTCCCCATCACAACTCAAATAAATGTGGATTACCCAACCTTGCATGCATCCCTTCTATTTTCTGAAACCCAAGGGAATGAGGCATATGGCCTCTTTTTTGTCTAAACAACTGAATTAACTCATTGGCTATATCCTATTAGAAACTCAGTCCAGACTTCATACCTCTCACATTCTATAAGGGTTTCTTATATATAGGCAATATCAATGCTTTGGTAGGCTTCAGAATGCATAAAAATGCATGATTTTGATATGAAAATTCCCAAACTGCCTTCCTGGTCATATGCACTTTCCAGGCTTGAAATTCTTTTTTTTTTTTAAAAAAATGCACTCTTTTTAAAAAAAAAGAAAGAAAAAAAGATTTCCTTTCTCTCATCCTAGGGTTTTAATTCTGTTTTTGTGGGTTCTTATAATTATCTTACCAGCATGTATAACACATATTTCCCACTTTACAACTGTGGTAAATATAAATGCAGAAATTATACAGTTCCCTGAATAAAGGAGCAAATGGGAGAGGGGGGGGGACCTCACCCTAGCAGGTCTTGAACCTGCCAGCAATCACTCCTACATGTTGACTATTATAGCCTGGCATACAAACAGTACATTTCCACATCACACAGGTGGAAGTGTGAAGCTGAGGCTCATTTAACAGTGTGAAGTTTCCCAATGTATCACAATTACAGAAACACCTGTGCTTCATAACTTTCTGCTGATCCACTGTGAAAACTCACAGTGCTTTTATTAACATAACCACCAATATGCTCTGTTTCCTACAGAACCCACAGTGCACTAGGCTCCTGCCCCCTCTCCTCTCCCTTTTAATATATTTTTTACTTTTTATAACAAAAGTTTTTGCTTCATCTAGTCCTTGTGGCAAGTGTTCCAGCAGGGCCTGTGATGTATTGGCAATATGCAGCAACACACAAGTCTTTCCCTCGTAAGACCCCCGTGTTGGAAATGTGAGCAAACTGCCCCAGTCAATAGATTTCTGACAGGAATAGCACTTTGCCCTTCACCTTGGGTGGGGGTGGGAGAAGAGTGACTTTAGTAACACCTTCTTCCTTAAAAAAAAAAAAAAAGAGGTAGGGCCGGGGGGGGGCATTTAAGAAGAGCGGGGGGGGAGGCAGCTGATCTTGAGTGTCATGAAAGGGCAGCAAGTTGTTACTTGATTTACTTTTGTTGTGTTTTTACTGCCAAGAAACTGAGTCACTTGTGGAATTTTCTGCCTCAGGTGCCCAAATATCTTGACCGGCCTTGGATACCATCAACCTTGACTCAGCCTCTGGATAGGGAAGGGAGCACCATTTGCTGCTCTATCTCAGGCAGCAAAATCTATCTTGGTCCAGGCCTGACGATCCCTCAGCAGTACGTATAATTTAGCTAGATCCTCGGTGGCAATCACTAAGGGACAATTATACATTTGAACTACACAGGCAAGCTTAAAAGGCAAAAAATCCCTTTAATGTCATGAGGAGTGTTTCTCTCTGAAAGAAAATACATTTCTCAACGTAGATAATCCCTTATTGTACCAAGGCAAATTATTCAAGCAGCAAATTTATTCACCATTTTGTTTGTTTGTTTGTTTGCTTATTCTAGGCATTTATAGCCTGGTCATTTATAGCCTGCTGGGCAGCAGGGCCTCAAAAACGCTCTTCAGGTGTTATATGAAAAAAGGGCAGCCAGTCTCTTCAATCTTCAAAGTATGTTAGGCGCCTCCAGAAAGACAAGTACCCAACCACTACAGACAGCTGTGGGATCGGGAGGCAATACAAACAGGGATGGCGCAGGTGGCTAGGGTGCTTATCCCCTCCACTCATATGCTTGCTTACCGCTTGATTGTAAAAAAAAAAAAAAACCCTCCTAGCTCAAAAAAACCACACAAGAAAATCAACAAAAAATTACAGCAATACTTTAAACATACAGAAGTTTGTATGCCAAGGGAGCCAGGTTCTGCCCCACTTTGTGGGTGCCCAGTGGGGCTCAACAAGACCCGCCACAGCCTCCAGAAGGCCTGACGAGGCCCACGGAGGCCACAGGAAGGCCCCACAAGGCTTGCTGTGGCTGCGGATAGGCCTGATGGTCCCAGTGTGGCTGTGGGAGGACCCGATGTGGCCTGTTGTGGCCTCAGGAAGGCCCCAACAGAGGCCCTGCAGTGGAAGTGGAGGCCCCGGGCCAGTTGCCACTATGGCACCAAAGAGCATTAATGTGGCGGGTGGGCACAGGCACCCACAGTCAAAATTTTGTGGGTACCCAGGCACCCAGGGCCCCTCAGAAATGGTGCCAGAGGACCCTACCACCCTCATACTGAAAAGTCACAATTATTCCCTTTATCCATCTATTTATTGTTTTAAAAGATGTGTTTATTCTTGTATTCCACTCTCACACCCAGTGGCCCAAGGGACTGATTAGCCCACTGATCAGTGCTGCAGAATCAGGTAACTCAGACCATTTGGAGGCCACACATTTGCTTCAGATACTTTTCTCTCTGTGTCTCTCTTCAGCTTTCCTGTGATTGAAGAGACATGTGTGAAGACCGTCTTAGTCCTTGCTGTTAAGATATTGTTATGGAGCAAGGTAGATCTGCACTGAAGACGTCAGGCGGAGTGGGGCAGTCATGGCCTCCAGCCATCTCTTCAGCCTTCCTCTATATACCCTGTTATCAAACCATCAGGAAGCAGGTCTTCTGGTAAGCTCCATGGCAGTATATTTCATACCAGTTATCAAACTGAATTCCTGCTTGTGGGTCTGAATTGCTTAGAAAAGATAAGTTACAACACTAGGGTACATATGCAGCACATGTTGATTTAACAGTGAAGACCAACTTTTCTTCCTTACCTGATGGGCCCAAATATTATTTCCCCATGGACCACTTGAAAATTGCCAGTAGTCTTTGCAGACCACTTAATTTTTATTCTCTCTGCTTTAGCAGTGATAATGGGGTGTGCTGGATGTTTTTAATTGCTTGTTTTAGTTCTAATATATTGCATTGCAATCAGCATTTCAGAGAATTCAGATTGAAATACAATAAAGCACAATATAAGAAATAAGATAAGCTGCAGAAATACAATCAGAAATCTTTACGAATATTCAGTGGAGATGTGCTGTGGGTTGCCTGAATGAAGCTTGTGGTCCACAGACCACAGTTTTGCCACCCCTGCTCTAGAGAAGGCCCAGGAGTTCTATGGCAGACATACATACAGGGGTACCACAGTGAATAAGTTGATGAGGGAAGCTGAAAACTACTAAGGTAAACCAATCAAGTTGGTTGACTGGTGGAAGGATCATAATCTCAGTAGGAGGGCACACACTTTGCATGCAAAGAGTCCCAGATTCAACCCTTGGTATTTCCAGTTAAAATGATCTCAGGTAGCAGGTGACAGGGAAAGTCTCCCTCTGCCTAAGCCCCGCCAGAGCTGCCACCTATCACAGCAGACAGTACTGGACTAGGTAGGCAAATCACCTTGCAGATCCCTTTGTTCCTAAGCAACTCCCATAGTTCCTCCTCTTGTTCCCAGATCTTTGGGGAAAATGTATGACTGAGCATGAGGAAGCTAAGCCCTGAACATGAAAAGATTAACATATCCCTATATGTGAGCAAAGAGTTTTTGCACTTGTTTTGGGAACTGTGCCATTGTTCTGCGCTATCTAATTCCATAAACAACTTTATGCAATGCTGAATCATCGCTACTGGAGAACCAACAATAATAGCTGCAAACAACAAAACCCAAATCAGAATAATTCAGAGCAGAGTATTTTCTTCCCCTAAACAATGAAGTATACATGGTAAAAATTACTGTTCAAACAGAGAAACCATGGGTGTATTCCCCAATAAATAATTTAATTATCATTAAAGAAATTCAAATGAAAGAATGACTAGCTACCTTCCCCCCACCCCCCTCTTAGCTATTGTTCAGAAAGCAGGTTATGAACACATTTAAAAGAGAAAAAGAAGAATAAAGCAAGTTAACACCAGAGCACTTAACGTTCCCAAAGAAGTTTCCTCAAATTCCTTCACAAACAATATAAAATAACAACCTAATAATTTTGTATCTCAATCATGTTCGGTAAAGAAGTCCTTTAGATAATTGGCACCGCCTCTGTACTAGGCCAAACTTACTTTTAAGTTACAAATACTCACAAAAGGTTTACATTATAAGGAGCTGCTTTGGAGATGTGCAGATTTAGTTTGTAAGTACAAAGTGAACATGCAAATTGCCTTATCTTGTGGGATTCACAAACAACCATCATTCAGATTGATTTAATACATAGCTTTTTATCTTTAAAAGTGTTAATTAGAAAATAGGGACAGTTCTCTGAACACTTAAGAGTAATAAATAGATCAAAACAGCATCCATGCCTCTGTGATGAAACTTCTGAAGACTTTATAAAAGGATTAATACAATTGTCAAAAAGACCACCGTATACATATTTAATAGTGCTACCAAGCTACAATTACATTTTTAGGACTCTATTTGCTAGTTTTTAAACACTCATTATACTAAAGGGGGGGTACAGGGAATTGAGTACACTATGTAGAAGAATTGGTGTTTTAACCAACCCATCGCTTATCAAATTCAACTCACTTTGAGTGGCAAGTTTTCACATTCTGAATATTTATGTGTTCGGCAAACATGGCGCGCACACACAATCATGGTTCTGTGTTAAGAAAAGCCTTTAATGAGACAGACCAAAAATCCTTCTAACCCAGCATCCTGTTACTAACAGTGGCAATCTGATGTACACAATCAGCGCATGAAGGTAATAGCCCTTAATAACTCCAGTAACTGGTATCACATCTTTCGGCAGCAGATTTTACAAGCCATGCATTGTTTGGAGAAGTACCTCTTTGCCCCGAGTCTCCTTAAAGTTTCATTGGGTGACCCTCAGTTGTGGTTTTATGAGAGAGGGAGAAAACTCATCCCCCACTCCATCGTACACACACACACACACACACACCAATTTATCCACACCACATCTGATTTCATTCACATTCTCTCTTCTTCTAAGCTAAAATTCTGAATCTCCCACCACTCTGCTCCATTGGTTGACCTCAGATTCGAATATTGTGAAAGAGGGAGGAAAAATGTATTTCTACGTATCTATTATGCCTCCCCCTTACTTGCCTTTTTTTTTTTAGGGGAGGGATAAACTAAACAGACATTTCTCCTGGAGAAGACTGATAATTTCTGTTGCCCTTTTGTGCACCTTTTCCAGCCCTATAATATTGCACACTGTATTCCAACTGCAGACGCTCCACGTTTGTATAAAAGCAAAGTGATATTGACAGTTTTTATTTCTGAAACCTTTCCTAATAATCCCTTGCCTTTTTCACAGTTGCCACACGTTGAGTCAATGTTTTCTGTGTTTCGCCAAACTGGCGAGTTTTGATCATCAGAAAACATCCTTACAAGGAAGCTTGTTACTGCACAGTTGGTATCCAGTCAGAGACTGAGTTTAAGAACTGTCTCATTTTAGATGGCAGGTGAGTACCACATGTTTCAATCCTGCCTAACATAAAACAAACAAACAAAGCATTTCCTCTGTGTGTGAATAACTATCCTAGCCTTCTCTTTGTCTTATTCATTGAAATTATCCTGTGGGGAAGCACATGTGAGTCCTTAGGCATAACTCTAATTAAACTGTCCCAAGAACTCTGTACTCATTACATATCTACAGGCCTGGTGTCAGCATACATCACCTGTGGGCAGATTATAGAGCCCAAGGACCCGGCAAGCCTCGCCCCCCCCCACTTTGAAACAGCATCTATGTCTAAAAGCTGCCTTTTTAAATTTCCCACAATGCACCTGATATAGCATCACCTGGGGGATTGTGGGAAATTTAGATGACAGCTCTCAGAATTCTTCATTCAATACTGTCTGCTGCCACCACCAATACAAAATGAACCACCAGTGTAAGAGAAGCTCCACCAAAGGAACTTTCCAGAAGGTCCCCTCCAATCTAAGGCCTGTCCCATTTTTCTTAATGTGTAACCAACCCTAACTTTTGTGGAAGATAAGACTAAAGAAGAGTCTAGCACTCCATACAAGGAAGCTCTTGTCCTCAGAGGGAAGTATATGCTGACAGTATCCTAGTTTGGACACAGCAGAATGAAAATGTTTCTGCATAAATTCATCCTAAGTATAATTTCCAGGGTTAGCTGCTGTTTTCAGATTGTTTCATCCAAAGCTGACTGGCTGTTTGCTCATACATGATTGCAGTTTATAACATCTGCTCCCTGCCATTGCTAATAATCCAATAATAGCTTATTTGGCCTGCATGCATATAAATACATTTGCAGAACAGATAACTATTACAAAATAATGGGGTATGTTTTGGACCACCCTAAACAATTTATATATTTTTCAATTCAGCTGTCAAATGGTGGAGAGCTTTCAACCCAGCTGGAAGAACCAGGAGATGTTTCCAAAAGGGCACAAGAGGTCTCGCATTTAGGGGCCATGAAACCAAATCAGAAGAGCTGAGAGAGATGAGTGATAGAAACGGAAAAAAGAAGCTGCAAGATAATAAACATGGCAGCAAAATGGTAAAAGCACAGAAAAGTTACCCAAGGAAATCTATCGTGATCTGCAAATCTCATACGATTTACAGTTAATATTTTCTTTGCAACGTGTTAGGACTTTTTCAGATTAGACTGTTATCATAGAGTGTTAACAAACACTTCTGGCATGGTAGGATGGCATATGGATAGACGGCTGCCCCTTCATGATGAAGGAGGGCTGTTATCTCCCAGTGCTTAAATGTTCAAGGACTTTGTGGTGGATAGGCCCAGAGGTTAGCACTCCTAATCTGGGTGAACAGTAATTGTAGTTAAGGGCAGATCAGTTAGCCCAACAGAAAGATAAGTTCTCAAGGTAACTGCGTATCATACTTGTTGCTCACTACAGCAAAAAAAATTCTGAGAACCGAGAAGGCACAGAGTTAGTGCTTCTCCCCATTTACCATTATTCCTACAGAGACTCGTTTTGCTGCAAAATTGCTTCCCTTCACAAATATTTTTCCTGCAATGGCCCTATCAGTTGCCATATTACATTATATTATTAGGCTGAATATGTCCTGCGTTCCTTTTATACCAATTTACAGCCTTCACAGCTGATGGCAGGGAGTTTGAAACATGATCAACACAATTGACTTTTCATTCTTATTTCATAAATAAGAATGATTCTGAAGACATTGCCTGCAATATTTGACAGAGTTAGGTGTTCTTACTTCATTGACTTAACCAGAATTAAATCCAGAAGTGAATATTGTTGTTTCTGAAGAACACTTAAGTTTTCAGCGCATTCATTTTCTTTTATTTTTTTAAGGGTTCAACACACCAAGGGTACATACCAAGGGTTAAGATAAATAGGGAAGGGACTGTGAGAGTTGTTATGGTGTACCAGATATGGATGCAAGTGGCTGTGTGGAAGGGGGCCCACCCATATCTGAAAGTGAGATTCCTATAATGGACAATGATGAAGAAACATACTCTGGGTCCTGACAATATTTCAGATATATTCACATGTGTCTTCCAGCTGGTGCATACGATTAAAATTAGAATCGCTGTCCTGTGCTGGGATATGCTATTCCTTTAAAGATTCCTTTCCTTTCGCTGGTTCCATTATGACTTCTTTCTCCTTTGCCACTCTCCAACCCCTGGCCCACTGAATAATAGTGTCAGCATAAGAAGAACCCTTAGGTCTAAACAAAATTAATTTTCATGTTTTCCAAGTGATTGGGTTGATATTTCTGCAGATGAATTTGTAAAAATTGAAGTGGACAAATGTGACTGTGATTAAAAAGTGGGAAAAACTTGGTAATGAAGTTGACTTGAACCGGGTTGCGTAGAACCCTGATAATACTGTAATGACCCAGCAGTCATTGAGCCTGACCTCGTGCAGCTGGTAGGAACCATATTTTCCATTAGTACCTGCATATTATCAATCCATATTTTAAACAGTATAGTAATGCTATTTGACCTGTACTGGATCAGTTTTGATTACTGCGTCTTGATATGTACAAACTGCTTGAAGAAGTGTGGCCAACCACCTGCTACTTGATCATCTTGGCTTCTTAGAGCTAGCATTAGGGGATTGATTGGGTGGGTCCAGGGAGTGATTAATGCTTCAGTGGAGGAGAGGGAAGAACTATCTGACTTGAAGGAGGCAGTGGTGTGCTGCCTTCTTAACAAGACCTTCCTGGACCCGAGAGCCAGTGTGGTGTAGTGGTTAAGAGCGGTAGACTCGTAATCTGGGGAACCGGGTTCACGTCTCCGCTCCTCCACATGCAGCTGCTGGGTGACCTTGGGCTAGTCACACTTCTCTGAAGTCTCTCAGCCCCACTCACCTCACAGAGTGTTTGTTGTGGGGGAAGAAGGGAAAGGAGAATGTTAGCCGCTTTGAGACTCCTTTGGGTAGTGATAAAGCGGAATATCAAATCCAAACTCTTCTTCTTCTTAGGTGCTTGGCAACCAGCATCCAGTGGCGAATATTGAAGCAAGGTAGTCAAGAAGGTGGTGGCAGTCCAGTTTCAGGCATGCTTAGAGGAAACTGAATACTTGAATCCATTCTAGTGTGGTTGGAGGCCTGGCCTTAGCACTGAAAATGCCCTGGCTGGTGACATTCGTTGGGAGAAAGGGGGAGTGCTACCATCCTTGTTATCATGGATGTAGCTCATTACAAGACTACCCACCTCTTTTATATTATTATTTGTTACTAAGAGTATAACTAGACCAACAATATGGTACCCTTCTTCCTATGTCTGCTTAACCCTTCCCCACTGGCTACTTGAGGAGTGGGAGAGTCCACAGTGGCCTGGGATATGGTGTGAGCTCCCTCAGTCTTCTCATCAAAAGCCAGAAGTGGGGCATTATAGTAACCACCTCATGTGTCCACCTCTGGGGAGGTCAGCAATAACTCACAAGGTGGCAGTGAAGTCAAGTCTTTATTCAAAGAAACAAAGCAGCTCAGGCCCAGTGAGCACAGCAACTCTTTCCAGTAGGTCTTGCCCCAATGAGGCAGTTGTAAGGACTGAAGGTCCCCACCTTCCCACAGCTCTCTAAGTCTCCTCCCCCGGGTCCTTCCCAAGCAACTTGAGACTTCTTCGCCTTGTTTGTCTTTGCCCCTCCCTCTTTATCCCTCTTCAGGTTCTGGGAGACCAGGTGGAGGGGAGTTGTTTGCAGCAAGAGGGGGAGATTCCCTGGCTTCTTCAGAAGCCTGCCTGATCTCTGCCTCTTGGCTCCCTTTTTCTCCAGCCTTTGCTTCTGCCTCTTATGCTGCACTGCTCTCTGCTGCAGCCGCTTCCTTCTCACTAAACCCTCCTCCCAGTCTGCTCCCTCTTCTCCCTCTGACTATTCATTGTCCTCCCACCACTAATCCCCTGGCTCTGAGCCTTCTTCCCTTGGGGTTTCCCCAGGCTGGTGCCTCCCAGCCAGTCCATGACATTGTGTCTCTACAGAGTAACAATAATTTATTACTTATACCCCACCTAGTACTCTTGCAACCCATACATGCTCTCTCTGTCCCCTAGTGGAGACCCTGGCAACTTGCCACTTCTCAGACCTCCACCCTCACTGGGTCCTTCTCAGTCCATTAACATTCTCGCCATTCACTCCCAATTCAAGTCAATTTTAAAAAAACAAACCAGAGTCAAATCTGAATACCACCTGCTATCCTTACCCTTGCTGTTGACAGAGGTATTATCTTAGCCATTACACCATTCTCTTTTCCTTTCCAGGAGAAAGATATGGCAAATGTGGCAGTTTAAATTCTCAGCCTCTGAAGAAATTTGCCCTTTTCTGGTTCAAGTCAGTGTTCTTCACTTAGCACCTTGAGGTTCCATCACACACCAATATGACACCATGTTATTTGAGATGGTGCCTCAGAAACTGAAAATAAATCATTAGGGAAGGCAGATATTCAGCGTATTTGCTAGCTACACATTTGCAGCGTTAACCCTTCTCTCGCATGCATGGTGGCCAGCACACCGTCTGTTTTTAATAACAGGAATCACTTCCATCCCACTTCTCAGGGCAATGGGTTGCTTGTTCCTATTACTAGTCAACAACTCAACACTATTCTTTTTTATATATTTTTTTTACTAATGCTACGGAAAGAGAGAAACCTAGCACATTCTAATAAAAACCAAACAATTGTTTGGAAATCTGATAATGTGCTACAGTACATTAGCTGAAATGTAGGCAGGAGCTGTGTTAAGAGAGTTGACCTTTCTCTACAATACCTTCTGGGAGAGCTGCAGAAAGACAGGAATGTTAAGAGACAGGAGAAGAATTTCTAACAGAAAAGATGGCATAAAGTTACACACAAAGAGGAGAGAAGGCAGGATTCAAGAAGATTAGATCACTTGGAAGTGCCTTAGGGCCACTGTAAACGTTGCCACCCTGGGACTCGTGTGAAAAAGCAGACCACTCATGTGACAAAGCAGACTAGCAGTGTTTCCTTCACTACACGGTGGGAAGGTATCTCACAGCTCATCATGTGATTCTTACAGATCATGTGGAAAGTTTCCACATCAGCACCACCTACTGGATGGAGAAGACACCACAAGGTGGAGTCCATGCAATGAGTTTTAGCATAGAGTAAGACCAAGTGATGACTGGGAGGTTAAACATGATACAGTACTGGGTTTTTTTTAATACATACTGACAGGTGATGGTTTTGTCAGACACATCTACTACTTTGGCCTCCTTATCATATGACTAGAATATACATCTCCAAATATACTGCTGTCAATCTTTTTTCTATTCACATGCGTTCACATTGTAAGATGCCATTAGTGTTAATGCTGGATGGTTGATAAATATCTGTTTATTAAATTAAACTCTATTGAAGTTTTATCAGAGCAAATTCAAGAATCCCTGCCCATCCAATGGTTGTATTATCCTATGTTCACATGTAATAAAACATTTCTGAGAAAATTGTTGGTCAGATTTTGAGATCTGTTGACAGCTGCTGCAATTTTCCTTAGTTGGCGAAATACAGCCTTACTAGAACCCTGTCAAATTGGAGGTATTTGGCACTGGGGGATTCTTAGGGCTGGGCCAAGATATTTTGCTACCTAAGGCAATGTATAATACAACACTTCTCCCTGTTCCATGTACGAAAGCCAACTAGACTGGCAATTGAATCTTACTTTGACGCTGGCAATGGGGCAGGGCTCTCCCTTTCACCTGAAGCTAAGATGGTGAAAGTTAGGCCACTACTCTGTCCACTCCCCACCCCTCAACATCTGCCACTTGAGGGGTCTGCCTTACTCTGTCTGATTACAAGGTTGGCTGATGGAATTCTATGTACTATAGCCTAAATGGATGATGGGTCATACCAGCAGTGTGGAAATGGTTTGCATTCATCAAGCAATCTTCTAAAGAACAGCTCACCCAGTGTTGCTCTTGTTTTATGTGGTAAACATAGGAGGTACATCCTATGCTGGTGTCATGGAAGGAAGCTGGTATCATGTAGTGAATTGGGCTTTTGAGGAGGGGCAATCTGGGTTCAGTTCCCTGCTCAACTATGAAAATTACTCAGTTTCTTTGGACACGTTGAATCTCTCAGCCTAACCTACCTCACAAGGCTTTTGTGATGCTAAAATTTTGCTTTCTTTCATCTCCATGAATAAATGTTGGTTAGAAATATGACAAGTAAGGCTATGCAGTTCTGCATCTAGTCTGTCCTTTATTTAAAATTGGCCAGTTTAATAGATAATCCAGTTTTCCAATGCTGCAGAACAGGAAGTTGTGATGATGGGCCTCTCTCACAAACAGTGGTGGCTCCAGTACAAGCCCACTGTTGTTGTTTTCAAGACCTATTTGTTCTGTTGAGGTCATGCGGAATACATTTCTCCAGAAGCTTGTACTTGTTGTGTGGATAGTGACAAAGTATAATAGTTGGTGACCATACTGAAAACTCTAATCTCCAAATACGTAACAATTCTAAGCATTTAGATGCTTCTTAACAAAAGCTACCTCACTGTTTTATATGAGTTCTGAAATCACTGATGTCTGGGATTCAGGGAATAATACCTTAAACACAGGAAACTGAAGGCGAGTTAGAGAGAGAGGAGCACTTCTATTTATTGTAAAAAAAAAACAAAAAAACAGAGGTGCTGATATGAGCAGTCTTACAGGATTTTTATTTTACTTTTTTGCAAAAGCTTTCATGAAGCAAAATTGCTACTGGGTTGCATAGCTCTAGGTGAAGGGCTTGTTGAGCATGACCTAAATAGCCTTCTCTCTCCAACTCATCAGGGACAACGTGTCCTCCTAGTTCCATGCCAGTATTGCTAGCTGTCCAAGACATCTCATGGGTAAACCCCCAAAGCAGTGACCTTGTGACTATACGCCTGCCAGACCTTCCTGCTAGCAAAAAGCAGCTGCCACTCTTGGCAAATGAAATAGCCCTTGCAGAGTTTCAGAGCTCCTTTCTGAGGTGGCCATTTTCCATGTTCTCAGACTCCTGAAAGAAACATCACTTACAGTATTTACACTTACTACTGTTAGAGAAGATGTGCTATTTTGGTCAGTGATCTTGATTCCCTCTTCTCTTTTCTTTTTAGGGATAGAGATCTTGAAAGTTCATCCTCTCCCCCTCCCTGCAATAACTGTTAGTGGCAGCCATATTCTGATGTAAGTTGTAGCAAATTTTTTCCTGCATTCTATAAAACACTTCTTCATAGTTTTAAAGAAGCCAAGGGCTACAATTCTTTAAAATAATAATAATTGAGAATAACATTTTGTCCTGTTACCTTCTTGTCAGATCATTCAGAGAGAAAGAGGGAGGGAGGGAGAGATAAACAAGAGAAGAATGATGCTGTATAACAGGTAGAGAGATGTGATGACTTAGCACAGCCCAATTTGGGTGTATTTCAAGAATTAATTTTCTTTAATGAAATGTAATTGCATTAACATTGCTTAAGTGTATTAATGTTTTTTAAACATTATTGATTGTTAATAATAAAGCTGCTATCTTTAAGCACCAACTGTTGATAAGCTATCTGTGGAAGCTAGGAGTCTGGAGGACAAGGGTAATTTATACTTGCCAAGTCTCTTAGAGCAAATTCCAAGTACATTCAGATTTGCATATCCAGTATTATGGAGGGTAATTAGGTGTAGACTAAATATTTATTCATCTTGCTGCTTTAAAACACTGGTTGGAACAAGGTTTTCTGACTGGAAATGAGCTATAAAAACACTGGAAGAAGAAGGGTATACCTCTTTAGGTCTACTATAGCAGCCTGCCAAAATTTTAAACTCAGGGCCTTGTAAGTCACATATTCCAATATAACTTGCAGCTTTGCTCATGCACAGCTTTTCTGAAGTTAATAAGAGTGCAGAGAAATCTCCTTTTAAACTGTGTTTGGTTTAGATACAATGTATGTGTATATGTATGTGTATTAGTATGTTTATGTGGGGGTCATGTAATGGGTTAAATTTGAAATTCTAAGTACTGTACGCATTGATGACTGAATTGGCTGTTATTGGTTACACGAGAATTGTCTAGGGAAAACCAAGTTCTGTTTAATACTAAGAGAGAGGACTTAAAATTACACTTCTGATTGGCTTATTGGGCAGGAGTTCTTGATTGGTTGGGAAAATAGTCTGATGGAGGGGGAAGAATTCTATGGCATTCAGATCTGATTGGTTGAAGGATAAGCTGTCTGTAACACAAATAGGCCTATTCTACTTCTGTTGAGAAAGACAAGAAGGAGAAAAAAGAGAAGAGGGGGGGAAAGAAGTCTGGAATAGAAGACAAGAAAGAGACTAATGAAGCTAGAGAAAACTGGGGGTATAGCCTGCCCCCAAAGAACGGAATCAGTGTCTTAAACCAAAAATTGGCCGTGAGGCTATATAAAAGAATTGAGCAGTGGGGTGAATTCAACAAGTTACTTCAGAGCTGACCAGAGCAAGAACTGCCTGCAAACCTGGAAAGCACAGGAAACTGACAGTGGTGACATTGACTGAGAAAAGAGATGCAGAGTGATTGGCATATAAGTGCAGAGAGTCCACCAGTGCACTCAGAAAGATGCAAAGTGCTCATCTTCAGGCCCTTTAGGGGCCGCAACCCAGGCCAAAGGTGTTATGCTTGGGAAAGGAGGACTACGGGAAATGACTCTTCTAAGACCCTGATTCACTTCCAACCTTTCTTAGAGCAGGTAACTCACTTGGAACTATCCATGGTGCTGCAACTTCTGGCCTGCCTTGACCCACTGGGAACCTGAAACAGATGAACCAAAACATCACCTTTCCTTTTAACCTGCAGTTCACATATACATCCGAATGCTCTCAAATGCTTGAGGGAGCTCACAAGATTTCCCCTTCCTTCCCCAGTGCCCAGAAAATTTCCTTGAATCATTGAAAGACAGAAATAGTTAGACCTCAGAGGGATCATTCCACCCTGCTGAGGGTTAGCATTACAAGTTGCAGAACCTCCAGTGGAAACAGTGAAAATATGCCAACTGGACTGGCAATTGAATCTTATTTCAATACTGCCAATGGGAGGGTGTCTTCTTCCACATCTGATAGCAGGAGGCTAGCTGAGGGACTGCAGGGTAGGCTGTGTAGGCACACACAGTTTGTTCCCTCAACACCATATTGCCACTCCCTATCCCCAACATCTTCTGCTTGAGGTGGCTGTCTAACTCTGACTAATGGTAGGGACAGCAGTGCCCCTTCTCAGACATGCAGTTTCTACTGACAAACTGGTATATGCAGTCTTCAGAATGGGATGGATGAATGGGACTTTCTCTCCCCCCCCCAAAAAAAGTCACTGTGATTCATACAGCTCAATTTCCAGTATGCTCCCAACATTCTTCACTGTCCAGTTTATAATGACTTAAAACTCATTCTGTTGAGCCTACACCAGTGTCAGGTGGTCTCAAGATTGTCTCATGAAGTCAGGTCAGATTATTCCTTTGGGAAAACTAGGTTATCAGTGTTACACTAATACGTATGGCTAGGGCCCGTTAAAAACATATTTGGGTTTTTAATTTATTTATCCCTTTATAATTTACCAAGAGTTACATTAAAGATTCATTCTGGTGGACAGGGAGTGATCTGATTAAGTTCATTTATGCAGGTTTATACCCTCATTGTCATTGTCTTCCTCCCCCTTCTTGCAGTAATTTGTCGAAAGCTTGTTGTTAGGTGATATGTAACCTTTAATTCAGCTATTGTTAGCACTTTTGTATGCCAGTGAAGGGTTCTGAAATTTTCAGTAGGATGTGCTCTCCTAATAGGGAAACTTAATTATTCCCCTAGTACTTCAAAACTATCATTGACATCTGAGTTATATGCATTTCATATCTACTGCGTAACCTTCAGCTCCCAGTCAACAAGGTTGCCTTGCTGTACGTCTTCGGCCAGAACAAGCTATTTGTGGTAGCTCTACCCTTATTCTTAGTACAATGGTGATTATTATTAAAGGCCTTGTTTGAGATTTAAAAAGGCTATGTGCATAAAATTCACATTTGCACTTTTTCTGTTCCTACCTCTTTCTGTTGATTACTCATTTTATTCATAAAGGCAAATTAATTACATTGGGTTTTGTTTACAAAGTAAAGGGCAACTCTTCATCTACTCTTAGAGCTTTGGGAAATTTATTACTTTTTTAAAGTCTGTGGCTAATCAGATTATTAAATTATTATTAGTAGTACTAGTTGTATATCAACCAATGAGAGTATTATCAAGACTTGAGAAGTCTATCATCATCCCACATATATTTTCCAGCTGAAAAAAAGTCCCATGGCACCTCCAAAATCTATTCGTTTCATAAAGTGTATACACAATTGGTTGCAAAAAGAACCTCAAAGCGGTTCACAAAAAACAATAAAATTATCAATAAAAAGAATTAACAGTAGTTCAAAAAAATGTTTTTTAATTAAAATCAACAATACACCAAAAACAGATTAAAATTCATACCAACTTTCTAAATATCTGGGTAAATTTCAGGTACTGGAAAGAGTACAGTAAAGGTGGCTGCCTAATAATAATAATAATAATAATAATAATAATAATAATAAATTTATGCCCCGTCCATCTGGCAAGGAGTTCCAAAGTGTAGGTGCTGCCACATTAGGAGATCGAGTTCTTGCAAACTGTGCTTATTGCAGTATAAGCTTTTGTGGCTAGACCTTGTGTTATTGGTTACACCCCCAAAATGACCTCTAGCACACAAAAGACCATGTCACAACCTGTGTGCTAGTCTTGAAGGTTCCAAAGGACACTTTTCCTAGTTTTGCTCCAACACACTTAACAAGACTACCACCCAACCGCTATTTCTTGGAGAGATGATACATTGAATCTCAGTAAAAGTGAGTGTGTGCTAAGCTGGGCATAGGTTCAGCTCCCCGATTCATCACTGCCCATGTCAAAACCCCACCCTTTAAAAAAGAAGTAGGAGTGGCGGTGTGGGTATCCACACCTGGCACTCTTCAATCATTCTTTTAAAAAATTTCAACTTTGAGAAAGGAGGGAATGCAGGGAAAATACAGGTGGCAGTAAGTGGGTGCCCTGTACGAAGTTAGTGCACGAAACATGGCAATTCCATATCAGGCACCTTGTTATCAAAGCCCGTCTTTTCTTTCCTGCAGTGCAATTGCTAGTGTGGTAGCTTTGGCAACAGAATGCTAGACTTTGCCCTGATACAAAAAGACATATTTTCTGTTCCTTGATTGCAGGTGAATGAGCCTGCACCAGGTACCACCAACCAGGAAATGCACTGCTGAAAATTATGCTTGAGAAAGTGCAAACAGCTTCTCCATGTGGTGCAGAGGGAATGAAATGCAGTGAAACATTTAAAATTCATTTAATGGGAATAGAGCTAAGGAGGAAGGTGGGAGGAGGATATGGAAGAGATCACAGTATTAAAAAAAAAATTACTTTTCTCAGCCCTCTACCAATCCAGAGCTTAATTTGTGCTGGAGCTTGCTGAAGCTAAGCCCCAGAATCTGTTCTCAATACTGTGAAAGACTCTTCAAATATATGATTTAATGTACCTCTGAGTTTATACAGAGTACCTTACTTCCAGTAACCTCCACACACTTTGGATTAAGAAACAGCATTCCAGGGCAGATGGCATAGCTTCCAGGCTGGCTTCAATCCCTGGCATGTCACTTTTAAGAAGTTTAAGAAGCACTTCTCCAATCTTAATCTGGCCCCAGTTGCCTCCCTGCCATCCTGCTGGAATAGCAGAAATGGACTATCTGATTTGATTGTAGTCAAAGTTACTAAAGCAGATGAAACAACATCAAAGTTGCTGAAGGACATTATTCGTAGTCAAAGGGTGCATGCTTGTATCCAAACATTTAGCAAAGGAAATGGATGCTCACGTTTGATTCACAAATTTAAAGGGCAATGCTTAGTTCATCTCTACTTAGATATTGCAAACAACTTAATGCCAAACACATCCCTAAGTGTTTGCAGAATTTATTAAGCCTTAATGCATTTCAGAGGAAACTGATGTTTCTTCTTTCAGAGATTATAGGTCCTGTTAGCACATTTTGAGACTGCACTAGGAGTTTTAAACTTCACTTTGTGATTTATTATTTACTTCAGTTTTTGTATGCATCTCTGGTCAAAAGGGACTATCATAGTTTAATTGTCTGAGAGATATTTTTATAACATTTTTCTAGCATATATTAATCTATCAGTAACAATGCTAACAATAGCAACTAAAGCAATTCTCAGTGCTTCACTTATTCATCAGTCAGTGAAGCTGTTTAATGCAATCATGAGGCTGTGCTGGAGATTTATAGATCTAAATGCAAGTCAGACACATTTATTCTTACTCCTCATTGAACAGAATTTGACTGTTCTTACAGCTCTTCTTACTTGAAAGCATGAAGTTATGCAACATGTTGTGCTACCAGGGATCTGTTTACCTTGGAACATGAGGCACAGCGCTTGAGCATCATTCCTCTAACTCCAGTACAAGCTTGTAACATGGGCTCCTTTCCTCTTCTCCCACAAAAGGCCTTGTTTGTTCTGTAAAAAATAGAGGGCTGACTGCTGTCCTTTAGGTGCCTATGTTCAAACTCCTTGCATTTCTGGCTTCCTAAGTTGTATTTGAAGGGACACAGGTGGCGCTGTGGGTAAAACCTCAGCGCCTAGGACTTGCTGATCGCATGGTTGGCGGTTCGAATCCCCGCGGTGGGGTGAGCTCCCGTCGTTTGGTCCCAGCGCCTGCCAACCTAGCAGTTCGAAAGCACCTCCGGGTGCAAGTAGATAAATAGGGACCGCTTACCAGCGGGAAGGTAAACGGCGTTCCGTGTGCTGCGCTGGCTCGCCAGATGCAGCTTGTCACGCTGGCCACGTGACCCGGAAGTGTCTGCGGACAGCGCTGGCTCCCGGCCTCTAGAGTGAGATGAGCGCACAACCCTAGAGTCTGGCAAGACTGGGCCGTACGGGCAGGGGTACCTTTACCTTTACCTTTACCTTAAGTTGTATTTAGTGCATAATTGCAGTATGACATATTCGCTTCTTAATTACATACGACTGACAAATGCCTTTTAGACACAGCTTCCTGTCCCCAAGACTTAGTGTCAGTGCTTCTATGCATGCTGAAAATCAGGTCTACCTCATGTTCTCACATATGTTTAGTGGCCTGTGGTTTTTGAGAGAGCAGGGTATGGCACACAGAGAGAGACCTGCCGCCCTGTATCTCAAACTACGGTTCCCCGTACAAACCATCGGTTTTAAGGTGGCCAAGTGTCCTCCTGCATGGAAGAAGATAGGCCTCCATTTCAAGAGCTTCTGACCCAACATCAGTTCAAGATGAAGAAACAGAAGAAGGGAGAACAGGGGCCTCACAGTCGCTCATTTGTAGCACCTGGGCAGCAAACTGAGCAGGGGCTTTTAAAAATTTATTTTAACTAATTGTGGGGAACCTGTGCTCTCCTCAGATGTTTCTGTTATCCTAATGGGAGTTGTCAGTCAGCAACACCTGAAGGGCCAACAATCCCCTGCACCTGATTTAAATTTCAGTTCCCCACCCTGAATTTTGAATTACCTAGAAGACCATCTCACTCTTTTCATATCCAGATGCAGATACCATCTCATCAGAAGGTCCATTCCATTCCGTCCAGTGAAGGAATCGTGCTTGGTTCTCCCTTTGCAACACTTACCTGGGCCATGATGTCAGATTCACAACATTCAGTGTTCTATGCCCACAGCAGCCAGTGATACAGAGCAAGGACAGGGAAGTGAGGTCACAACACAAGGTGAGTTTTGCTTGATAGTACAAAAGGGAGCTACTACACACAAGGTGGTTGTTTTCAGTGGAAATCATGTTTAATCTGGCCTTTAGAAATGGGGTGCAACCGTCACAGAAATTTTGGCAGTTTCATGTGAGATATATTTGTGTGGCTGAGGTAGGGAGTGACTTGGTGATAAGACAAAGGTAACCCTTGCATGTGAAACCTGAAAGCCCTTTCCTTACCTGGCCTGGGAGGGCAGAGTGCTGACTGACTCCATTTACAAAACCTGAGGTTGCTGAACAGACTCTTGGGTTGGAGTATTGTTTAGGGGGTTTTGCTGCTGTTATTGATATTAATTTTTGTATCTTTATTTTTTTAGCTCATATAATGATTTATGTAGAAATTGTTCAATTATGGTAGTGCAGTTTTTGATGTGTTTTATTGTTTCTTACTACTTTTGTTCGTAATTATGTAATCTTTTTGTGTTGTAAGCTGCCTTGGGCATGGTTTTAACTATGGAAAGGCAGCATACGAATAAAATGATAGTGATGATGGTGTTAGTTGGTCCTTTAAGTTAAAATTATGAAAATTGCTAGTGTAAATTATTTCAATATGCACACTTCAATTTCCGTGGTTAAAATCCATGATTGTCTGTATATGGTTCAGTGAAGTTGACTTTGGGAACAGATATGAATAGTGGCCTCATGAGGTTGTGCTTTTGTTATCTAAAGTGTCTGGCTAAGAAATAATATCCATTGATTGCTGGACTTTCCTCCATGGCTAAGGTTGTGTAAGCATTTGGCCCTGTTTGGTTCATATTTCCTTCTTGCTTGGCTAATAGGCCCATTACTACTTTTAGTCAGGGGGAAATCATTTGAACTTGACACTTCCATCTTTCTCCTTATCAATATAAGGAGGCTATTAAAATCCTAGCACTGACTAATCTACTAGTGAAGGCCATAGAAGAAGTCAAAATTTAGTGGTTTAGAGTTCTTGGCCTCTTGACCAATATGTTGGAGCAGATGTCACCTCGAGACCTGCTGCTTGGCTGTCCGCAAAGCAAACTTAAATTCTGTTGCAATAGGTGGAATGGAGAAATCATATTGTTCCTAAGGTAAAGTTCTATTTTTAGAATGCACAAAGGGATTTTTTAAGTTGAGTGTAAATGGTTACCCATAAAC